>NW_006159731.1:2549509-2567204 GCF_000334495.1 Tupaia belangeri chinensis | reverse complement strand
CTCTTGCTCTGCGCCTCTACCTCTTTGGTCAAATTTAAATGATTAAATAAATAAATAATATTACATTTTTTAAAAATTTATTTTTTAAGTAAATTTTAAAATTCCTTTAAAATTTTTAAACTACTTTTAAATTCTTTGAGGGGTGGGCAGTAAGGCACCACTGAGGAATACTGAAGCCACAAAGGAGGTCAAGGTTCAGATCCTAGATCAACCTGAACACTCCATGTGTGCCATGGGCACCATGGTCCTGGCCAGCTGTGGGGAGGATAACGGTCTGGTGAGATTTGTTAAAGCTACTTGTTTCTGTGTCTTTTTCTCATGAAAGAAATAAATAAAAATAAACTAAAAAATTATTATCATAAGTTTTTACCTACTGCAATAGCAGATACACAACAGTTCATGAATACACATTACTACCAAAAAGCAGCATTTTAATTCTCTCACAGATACCCTTCCCACGTACCATCTACCTTCTTCACTCTGCACTATGCCCCAGGACTTACAGACTGTGCAAGGATCTCTCACCCTCTGCTCCCAGTTAAGTTTGGCCAACAGGGAGAAGGGAGTGGCACTAGGAGAAGTCCTAGAACAGACTTTGGGACAGGCCACCTTCCTGCAGGGGTACTGGATAGTGGAAGAAGGCCAGGGTGCCAGGGGTCGGGGGAGGCACTGGCAGGAGTCAGTGGGCATAAAAATCATGGGAACAACTTTTGTTTCCCTGGCTCCCCTCCTGCAGGGTCACTGGGTTTCAGTCCTCTGCTCTCCTTGACTTGGCCCAGTTGCTGCCAGGTAGTTCTTCCCCCACAGCTCCTTTTTTGAGGCTCCAGTAACCATGGCTTCCTTTTGCCATGTGGGATCCAGCTACTTTAACCTTCACGCCACCTGCTGGTGCACCATGACTTCCTTTTGACCTCAGTCTATGGGGCAATATTCCACCGCTATGTTGCTTACACAGGATACTACAATATCCCTTGCTGATTTCCTAAATTCAGCCCACACGTTTGTGAATAGTTCCTTCATATAATCTTCCTCAAATTATTCAGTTTGAATGTGCCATCTGTGTTCTATCAGGACCACAGGTGATGGTGTTATATACATATTTCGATCTTTCTAAAACATACACAATTGTTAGCTACTGCAGGTCTGCTTTTAGTGCATTCCTTCTAAGATATGTTGAGGAAGAGAAATGAATAGTTGGATAGGTGTATGTATGTTTTCTCATATTCTCCTCCAATAAAGTAATAACTGAAATCTCTTCCATTTGCACACTTCCTTAAAGATAGGCTGCTACAAAAATATTACAATGAAATACATATAAAATGCATTTTACATAAAAGAGAAAGAGTGAAGTAAACAAATGTTAATCTCTAATATGTAGAAGCAAAAGTTTAAAAAGGTGATCATTTAATTTTAGAAAAAAAGAAATAAAAATTTAGTCATTATTAAAGTGATTGTGTTGGAGCTGGTACTGTGGCACAGCGCTAATGCACTGCTCAAGAAGCTGGATTCCCATGTGGCAACCATGGTTCAAATCACTGTCCCAGTGGGCCGAAACAACCCAGGTGCACATCTCTCTCACACACACATTCTCTCTCTCTCTCTCACATATGCACGTGCACATTCTCTATCATGAATAAAGAAAGTATTTTTTAAAAGAGAACTATATTTATCTCCATACCCACTCCTTTCCGTGTTTTTTCTACAAGTCTCATCTTAGCCACCTAATAAATATGCTACAACACAGGGAAGCTCAGATGTCTATTTTGCTATTCATTCAAATATCTTGATTCTTATAAAATGGCAGCCACAGCACCAGGAAAGTGGGGAAAAATTAATAAAAGATTAAAAGGGGGAAGATCAGTCCCTAGACGATTCCTGACCTTTAAACAACTAGTTAAATCCAGACAACTTGGATATATACTTAACTTTTCTAAAAACCTATGAGACAAAAACTGGAAAGAAAAAAGAAAATAGAAAGATAATTAGGATGACCCCAGCATAGCCTCATTCTTCAGCCTGACTCTGAAGACCCCCTGACGGTAAAGTAAAAGTTTTATGGAAACTGTGAGACTCAAACCACCACACACCTCCCCCCCCGCCCCGAATGAGCATCTACTACAGATCCGAGTCACCTGCACCTGGATTCAGGTTACCCAGAATATGCCTTTGCCATCAGCTTTACCCTTCCAGAAACAAGACTGTTACTGGGAAATTAAAAAAAAAAAAAAAAAGCAGGGGTTGGGGGTAGGAATGAAAAAGACTTTAGCAAAAGAATTTCTAATAAAAAAAGGGAGATCAGTGCTACAGGAAAGCATTAACAGTACAGCTGTAACTGCAAGCAAGACTGGAGCTGAGGTCTGGTAACATAGGAGTCAGGTTCTAAGCAGGGAACAGATAACACCCACATCTGAGTAACTTAAGGAGAGCTTAAGAATGGGACTATTTATTAGGTTTGGAAGGTTTTAGCAGAGTCAGGAGATAGTGTGACCTCTTGAAGTTGCTACCATCCCTGGTTTAAAAGGTGCAAAGAGGGTCATCTAGACCTCTGGAAATGCTGATATGACATGACTGAGTAGGAGGAAGCCTGCAAAATAAACACAGCCAACCCACTCTCTTCCTCCCAGTGCCTCCCATTGCCCAAACCCATCTAAAAGCCAAAGGGCAAAGTCAGCCTCCTGACACACAAAGTAGAGTGGACAATGACAGAGAATAGCTCCACAGGGGCAAATAAAAGATATCTGGAACTAGGAGGCAGGTGAGGTAAGGCAAGTTTGGTCTCAGTAGGAAACAGATGACACCTAATAGTGGGTAACTCATGAGAGTCTGATAAAGTAGGTATTTACAGAGTCTACATATTTTTTAATTACTTATTTAATTTTATTTATTATTATTATTACTTTTTAATTTGTTAGAGGGCACACATCCTCATCAGAGAGAAACAGAGAATGAGAAAGAAAGCGAGAAAGTAAGTCGCCAGGTCTGGGACTTAAACTGCAGTCAGCCATGTGAAAATACAACACCTAAACCACTGTACCACCTGCTGGCTCTGAGTACAGTAAGACGACATATTAAGGGGGGGGTGTCAGCAGATTGCATAACAGTTATGTCACTGAACACCCACAAGGCCAACCACAGACTGAGTCCAGGACCTGGCAGCTTAAAACTCACGCTAGGCACATGTGTGTGCATACCCAAGATTCGGGGAGGAGAATGAAGAAGGGACTGTGGTGTGGCCATCCCCCCTGGGGGGTGATTTCTCACTTTCTTTCTCACTGTCTCTGTCTCTTTCTCATTCCAGCTAGTGCATGTGCCCTAAAACAAAAAACCTCTACCAAAAATAAATAAATAAATAAATAAATAAAAAAGACTATACATTAAGAATTTTTAACTGGACTGGTGGGAATTGTGTTCATGTTGGGTAAATTAATTTTACAAGCTGTAGTGATACACAGTAATTCCTTTTTTATTTTTTTTTGGAGAGGTTTTCGCTACAGGACACATGTGCTCGCCAGACAGACAGAGAGAGACATAGAGACAGAAAGCGAGAAATCATCCCCCAGGGGGGATGGTCACACCGCAATCCCTTCTCCTCCATTCTCCTCTCGGGATCTTGGGCATGCACATACACGTGCCCGGTGTGAGTTTTAAGCCACCGGGTCCGGGACACGAACCGCGGTGGACTACGTGGGAGTCCAGCAACATAGCCATTACACTAACTGCTGGTTCCCGTGATACACAGTAATTCTGTAAATGAACATTAAATTTTTTTTTTTTTTTTACTATTCTCTAGGTAACAAGGAGACACACAATCCAATCTGTGCTTAAATGGGGAGCCTGGATGTGGAGAAAATCTGAAAGAGCTGTATACAAAGGAAAAAAGCAGTGTGAATGTACGAAAGAGAGTAAAAGCCAAAGGCAAGAAATGCTAGTACATATGAGACATGTTGAGAATCTGAAATAAAGAAATAACAGTAACATAAATAAAAAGAAAGAGATTCTAAAGATGAAGTTTAGGACTGTGATGATGTCACTTTAGGTACACGCAGGCGCAATCACGCTTTCTCTCTCTCTTTTTAGCCTTTGGTGTCTCTGTAAAATACATTTTCTATTTTTCTCTTACCCTCATCTAATAGCATTCTCTCCACAATCTTTCTTATACTAAGCACTTCAAGGAACATTTATCGAATGAATGAACAAACAAGTGAACAGAAACAAATAATCTTAAGTAACCATGAACTTAGACCCTAAAAACCTTTCAGTGATTTTTTTCCTCTCCAAAAAGCTCAAGATCAAGTTTAAACAACTAACCCAAGAAAAGAAAGAAGAGTTTTAAAGACAACTTGAAGTCCAAGAATGTTTTAGGGAAGCACTTACAGTTCTATGCTCTAACAATTATTTCTCAAGCTTGTTTTCCATTGAGAACACAAAGACGAGCAAACTGAACATATTCATCTTATTTACTAACACAAATTTATAATTCACAAACTCCTTCAATCTTGAAGGCAATCTCTGTACAATCTAGCATTACCTCCAAGCAAAGTTCAGACATGGTTACTGTAGAGGCACTTCTCTTAACAGCATCCTGCTCAAGCTTTCCTCAAAGAGAAAAGAAGATAGCCCCTCAACTGCATCCTCTTTACTGATCCACCCAAAACAAGGTCCACAACTTCCCTGCAGCAAAGCAGAAGGATCAGGTTTCCAAATGAGATGCTGAAGAGTAAAAAACAATACTTCAAAATAGGACTTAACAAATAATAATCAGCCGCAGATCCATCCTAATTTCTTCACTAGAACTGTCAGAAACCCTCAGACTTGAAACTGTATCACGGATCGCACATGTATCCGGTTCCATGATACGAGTGTTGGACTTCCAAACTAAGCATTCATTCTACACATCTTCATAGTTAACAAAGGAGTCAGACATCTGTGACTGTTCCAAGATTCCCATGTAAAAAACTTTCACATACTGTACAACTTTATAGGATATAATGTACTATGCCTGTCAGTAAAAAGGATAAATCATAATGTGGTCTCTTAGTCACCAGCAAAAAATATTTGCTCTTACTGGAAGCACCTAAAATAATCAAGGCAGCCTGGCTTACAAGACACTTAAATAGCAATCCTGCTAGTGCTGGAGCAATTTATAAACTCGAATCAGAAAACACAAACATGCTTAAGAGAAAGGTTTGCTTTATAGTGAAAAAGTTTATGCCATGGCTGTTTATAGATATTTACAGTGAGTCCTTAAGAGCTTCACTTCTCGAAAGCAGTTAATTATCTTACAAGGCCCTTCTCAAATATGTCCAAGAAGAAGAATGGAGACAATTATTGAGTATCTATTATAGGTCACCACTATGCTAAGGCACCTGCACATACAAGTTCATATTATCTTCACATAAGTACATAGTTACAGGCTGGCCCTGCAGCACAGCAGTTAAGTGCTGTGAAAAGGGAACCTGATCCCACATTGCTGACTGCCGTTTGAGCACTCAGCCTCAGTGGCTCAAAAAACATGGTAGGCATGTGAGCACATGCTCAGAATCCTGATAAGCTAAACAAATGGAGGAAAATGAGACTGCAGTATGATGAGGTCCCAATGGGAGATGGGGTATTCTCTCTCTGTCTCTCTCTCGTATCTCGTAAAAAAAGAGGGAGAAAATACATTATTTTCTACCATAAAAATCTGGAAAAATTAAAAACAAAAACCCAACCGGGGCAGCTAGTGACATGGTAGTTAAAACAGCTAGACCCCACATGGCTAAGTGTGTAGTTCAAGTTCCACACCTGGTAGCTTAAAAAACACACTAGGAAGGGACCATCAGATACCATAATGGTTACATCGCTGGACTTCCACGTGGTAAACTGCAATGAGTCCCAGACTCAGCAGCAGCTTAAAAACTCATGCTGGGCACATGGTGTGTCCGTGCCCAAAATCCTGAGAGGAGAATGGAGGAGAAGGGATTGCAGCACGGCCATCTCCCTGGGGGGTGATTTCTTACTTTCTGTCTGTCTCTCTGTCTCTCTCCAGTGAGGGCACACCCCTTACAACAACAAAAATCCCTCTTTAAAAAAAACAAAAACAAAAACAAAAAACAAACCCACCACACTAGGCACATGTGTGTGCTTGCCCAAAATCCCAAGAGGATAATGGAGGGGGCGATGAAACATGGCCATCTCTCCTGGGGGAGGCGGGGTGAATCTCATCCCCTCTCTCTTTTTCTCTAGCAAGCACACACACACGCTCTATAGTAAAAACCTTAAAAAAACCTGATCAACAGTATGAACACTGATCATATACATAGAAATGTCTATCACATTAAGTAGGTAAAATAATCTGTTAAAAAAAACTATATACAATTATATTTATCTAAAACCAATTACTTCTGTTTTTGTCTAAATATATACTGGAAAGCCTGGTAGAATATATAACCAATTTTTTTTCTCCAAAGATAGTTATTAACATAAGTCAGGTATAAGACTCATTTCCTACTGTATATACTTCCATGCTTGAATATTTCAGAATAAAACAAGAGATTGAGATATTTTAACTTTTAATTATTTAATTTTATTATTATTATTACTATTTTAAATTTGGCCAGAAAGAGAAAGTGAAAAAGCAAGCCACCAGGTATGGGACTCAAAGCATGGTTGGCCATGTGGGAGCCCAGTACCTTTACCACCATACCACTTGCTGGCCCTTATTTTTATTTTTATTGTTTTTAGAGGTTTTCACTATAGGGCACGTGCGCTCGCCAGACAGACAGAGAGAGACATAGAGACAGAAAGTGAGAAATCACCCCCCAGGGGAGATGGTCACGCCGCAATCCCTTCTCCTTCATTCTCCTCTCGGGATCTTGGGCACGCACGCACACGCGCCCAGCGTGAGTTTTAAGCCACCAGGTCTGGGATGCGAACCACGGTCGACTACGTGGGAGTCCAGCGACATAGCCATTACGCTAACTGCTGGATCCCGCTGGCCCCTATATTTTAAATTTTTAAATGATTTTTCACAATGAAAATGTATTTAGTTATGTTTTCTAAAATTATGCTAATAACTTACTTGATATCCTTTTCCTGTAATTACACATACAACATAATCTGAAAAAGCCTATATACAATAAAGAGATTGTTTGAAACCAGGGCAAAGAAAAAGCTTATTCTCCTATTCTGTTTACAACAAAAAGCAAAGTAGTAAAAAACCGACCCTTAGCTTTTATGTCTGTTGACAGGTTCTCAGAGAAGTAGGTCCATAGTATTCATGTTGGAACATTCACTTTACAAGCTAAGTGATGTATGTGATTGAATGTACAAAAGAAATTAAAATAAAAAAGAACTATCTGTTCAGATAGACTGTCCACTTTTTAATTGAACTGACTTTATTTCTTGAGAAAGAGAGGGATAGACAGACACCCTTGATAAGGTATTGCCATGTCCTGACCTCCACATCCCAGCCTTTCGCACCAGGATCCCAGGCAAGCCCCAAGTACACCCAGCATGTCCAGGTCAACCCCAGTTCTGAACCGAGTGCCTCCCACATGGCTCTAGTATCACACAGGAATAGTGCCCATGCCACCATGGCTAAGCCAAAATTTACATTTTAAAAGCTTAAGAAAGAAAAGAAATATAGGACAGAAATTAAAGACGTATTAAATAAAGGAGAAAAAACAGATTAACAAAACCAAATAAGTTTATTTTTAACAAGTTAATGAAACAGACTTTGTCTAGCTTAAGAAGTATTATAGATACTGTAAACTACTTACATTTTTTAAAACATCACTATATCTCTGAGATAAATTTGATCAGAAACTTAACAGACATTAAGCGATCTAAGAGTACAGAGCTATACTAGGCCAGATACCAGTATTACACAGTTGGTAACCAGGGCAGCCAAGATTTTAACCAAAAGCTTTTTTTTTTTCTTCCTTTTTAAGCACATTATACCACACCTCTCTCTTTGAAAAGGAGTCTTACCACCAAGGTCTCTGTTTCCTATCTATGAATGACAAAAAAGAACATCTGTTAGACCCCTTTCCTTCCATCATTCTGTAAGCTAAGTTGCTCTGTTCCTAGACAAACAACTTTCTTCTGTTAGACAAACCACTTTCTTCTGTTGGTTAAACTCGGGATAGAGCCAGGGTTGCTCTGTGTGACCTAGGGTTCATCGTACTCCACAACACTTAGGTTAAACTGACATCCTAATGTCTAAGTACACTATGGAAGAAAAATGTGAAACCTCAGCAAAATCTATAAATAAAGTAAATAAATAAACAGTGAGAGAATTGCTTCTAGAAGCTAATGTTTTACTAAAAAGGTAATGCATAAAACTCATATGCAAGAAACGCATTCTATTCCAAAAAAATCCAATATGTAAATGTAACCATGTTTGTGCATTTTTATACATGTATATTTGGAACTCGCAACTCCGTCTATAGTTACTTTTGTAAAGTTTACTTCTACAAACCCATTCATTTTCTCCTTTTAGCAGTCAAAGGTTAGAAGTAAATAAATTTTTTTGGTTCTTTATTACTTTGTGTCACCTAAACAGTTTTTAGAAAGTCCTATTCCTTCCCAACTTAAGGAAAGTTCTTTGTGCCCAATTCAGTTTGAACAAAATATATTTTCAGAGGAAAATATGCAATATTTTTCTTACAGTCTTTGGAAACAGGTGCTACAAATGATTTCCAGAATCACACTCCTGCTATCCAACAGTTATGTGTTATTTCTGAACAGAAAAGTTTTCTTCCTCTCTTTTATGAAGAATCATTAGATGTCTAAAAGTAATAGAAGTCATTCAAAATTTTACCAACTTATTAAGTGAAACTATCGTGTTGTCAGGAAAGTCATAATGCATTTTTGCATAGAAAAATACATCATGACTTTCATGAAAACTTAATAATAAGTTTACCAAGTAAGAAAGTTTATTTCCTCTACAGATCAAATGCAGAGATGCCTTCCTGATTATTATTGCTGATTAACAAATAAATATTTATTATCTAGCATATAGTTTGAATTCATATCTAATACTAAGGTGAATGAAGACTATCTGGAATTGGGGAACAGCAGTTAGTGTAATGGCTATGTCGCTGGACTTCCATGTAGTCGACCATGGTTCGAGTCCCGGACCCAGTGGCTTAGACTCACGCTGGGCGCATGTGTGTGCGCCCAAGGTCCCGAGAGAAGAATGGAGGAGAAGGGATTGTGGCGTGGCCATCCCCCCTGGGGGGTGATTTCTTTCTGTCTCTCTCTGTTGTTCTGGCGAGTGCACGTACCCTATAGCAAAAAAAAAAAAAACAAAAAACAAAAAACAAAACCTCTCCAAAAAAAAATAAAGACTATATGGAATTATCAATTATAAAGGAGATAGCTGAAACCATGAGATTGTAGTAAGATCACCCAGGAAAAAAAAATGAGATTCATAATCTTGGAGAGAAAACAGAAAGTCAACATACTGCTACTAAGAAGAAACAAACAAACAAGAGAGAACAATGAAGAACATAAAATGAACAGTGTCAGAGAAAATGAAGGGCATTTTTCAAAATCATTAATAACTTCAGGTACTTTTTATTTCATTCTCATTATATGTCATGACTCATGACAATATGTTAGATACTATAGCTTTCTAATCATTCACTAGCTTTAATATAAAACTTATTACATCATTTTGGAGATGAGGAAACCTACCCAAGGCTACTTAAATTGCAGAATTAGGATTCAACTGAAAATCAATAAGGCCATAAGCCCACTGGGTTTATATGGTCTTACCAATAATATATGTAACTCAAAGAAGCTGAGTAGAAAAACGAATTACAGACAAGAGGGTCACTGATGGCCCTTGGCGGAAGGACTACTGCACTCAGAGTGAGAACAGAAAAAGTAAAAAGCATTAAGGAATGAGCGAGTGGATAGAGACAATTTCAAAATATCTTCTAGTAAAGAAAGGAAAGGGCGTCTCAGTCACAATGGTGCACACTGGTAGATGCTGCTCCTCAGTTCACAGGAAGCCTGAGTTAGATTCCTGGCCCACTATAAAAAGCTATACAAAATAGAGCATACCTATCATACCAGCTACTGGAGAGGTTGAGGTAGCAGGATCACAATAATCAGATCCTGTAAAAAAATTAATTTAGATTTAAAATTCAAAAAAAGAAGGAAGGAAGAAGAGGAGAGCTTGGTCCCTACCTTGAAAAGACAAAACAGGGTAGAAAGATAAAGATTTATTCGGTTTTGGAGCCAAGGGGGTAGAATAGGGTAGGAAGGAGGAAGAGGCTTGGGAATTCCAGAATAAGGATAAATAGATGATGCTAGTTAGAACTAAGGGAGAAGGGAAAAATGTAAGCATAGGCGACAGCCAGGACCATCAAGAGCAGGATCAGCTAGGTTTTCGTTTTGTTTGTTTTGTTTTTTTTTTTAAAAGAAGGTTCATAATAGATTTGAGTAGCTACATAGGATGGACAGGTCCTGGGTGCTCTCTGGGGAGGCCATGCCCAATTATTACTAATGGAATGGTCTCCCCACAGAGGACTCAGCCTGCATGTACTGCACAGCCATACAAATCAAATATGAAGCTTTTTTTCCTCCCTATACCACTCCCTTTGGCCCTTTAGCAAGAAGATAATGAGCTAAGATAGTCAACACCTCTGTGTGTCTGGCACCATAATGAACATTAAATTTTTATTTAATCTTCATAATTATTTCTTCCTTTAATTTATTAATATTATTTAGTTTGCTATAGGGCACATGCACTTATCAGAAAGAGTTTGAGAAAGCAAGGCACCACGAGATCTGGTACTTGACCCACAGTCAGTCATGTGGGAGTTGAGCTCCATAACTATGCCACCTGCTGGCCCCATAATCTCCATAATTCTAAAACATAAGGTGCAAGGTGACACAAATATTTGTTTTATTTACCAATATATTTACCAAGCACCTAAGTCATTGCCTAGAACAAGGCAGGTCCTCAACAAATATTTGATGAATGAACGAAGAGTCACCCTGTAAAACAGGTATTATTATTCACATTTTAAAGATTGGGGAATTACTCAGAGAGAGAACTTAATTAAAGTCATACATATAATAAGCAAGGGAGGAATTAAAAATATTTGACAACCAGTATTGACTGTACCAGCACTGGCCACTCAGAACAGACACCAGTTGGTGCAAGAGGAGTTGGGCTCTGTTTCAGCCTTCTAGCTGTGGAATTGTGGAGAAGTCTGTGGGAAGGAACAAGGCAATGAGGTCATGGGCAAGGGAAGGGAAGACTCAGAAGTATACCAGCTATCAGCCTTGAAGAGTAAGTGGTGCATCCAGGATTCCAACATGTACTTACCTGATTCTAAACCCCCCCTAAATAAAGTGGGAAACATTACCATCTGCCGAAAAGTGAAGAGAGCAGAAGATAACTGGAGGTTTTAATAAAAGTATAAAACAAACAAACAAACAAACAAACAAAAAACTATTTAAAACAAACGCATGGGAAACGGAATTAAAAATGAATTGAAGGTTGGTAACTGAACTCAACCTGTTGCCATACAATAATAAAGCAAAACAAGATGACTCAACTAAGACAGGGTACAGGGGAATGAAGAACAAGAGACACATGAAAGGGCAAAGCAAAACTGTAGCATGCAGGTTTGCAATTCCGGGTCAGTAATTTGGATATGTTTATTAAGAATGAGAACTCAGCACTGGGTTCCTGAGCAAGGAAGGATGTGGTGAAAGCTGCCTTCAGGACAATGAGCGTGCGCACGGCTGAGGTAGAGGACAACAGAGCCGGCGGTGGGGGAAGGGGTCAGTGGTAGAGGACTACACATTTGGGTGTGAGTCACAGGGATGGTAGACAAAGCATCAGCAGGAGAGTGCAAAGAAAGTGCACGCTCGGCTTTTACAGACACCTACATCTGGTCACTGGTTTGCAGCCACCACCTCTCTGTGGCTGACATGTTTTTACTATAAAAAGCACTTAGTTATCTTCTTTTTTTTTTTTTTTTTTTTTTTTTTTTTTTTTTTAAAGCTGGGACAAAAGAGCGAAAAAGTAGTTTGGCTATAAGTGACACTTACCAAAGAGGGCTTTTACATTTTGTGGTTTTGAGTCAATAATTACCTACAGTATTCTCAACCTTGGAGTATCTTAGTTCATTAAGACCCTTAAAATAAATTTGTGTATATATTTAAACAGCTTTTTAAAAAATCCAGAACTGTTAGAGCATGTTACTTTACTATGTACCCTGAGATTTCTGCACAAATAAAAAACAAGTTAGCCTATTTATTTATACACTAATGAAAATAAAAAGCAAGAAGTTGGTCACCTGTTGTTCGCTCCCTTGGAAAGGCACGCTAAAACCGTGCCAACTGGCCAACAACATTAATGCCTTCCACACCCTCTTGGCAACAGCTGTTCCCTTTCTTTTTCAGGCTAGGAAAGGTCACAATTAGCCACAAACTTGTGTTTGTTGTGTGGGTTCCTATATGCAAAAAAGCAAGGAGATGACTAAGTTAAAATGAAGTGGGAAAAACAGCTGGTTTTTTTTTGTTTGAGAAAAGAGAGAAAAAGTAGTTTGGCTATAAGTGACACTTACCAAAGAGGGCTTTTACATTTTGTGGTTTTGAGTCAATAATTACCTACAGTATTCTCAACCTTGGAGTATCTTAGTTCATTAAGACCCTTAAAATAAATTTGTGTATATATTTAAACAGCTTTTTAAAAAATCCAGAACTGTTAGAGCATGTTACTTTACTATGTACCCTGAGATTTCTGCACAAATAAAAAACAAGTTAGCCTATTTATTTATACACTAATGAAAATAAAAAGCAAGAAGTTGGTCACCTGTTGTTCGCTCCCTTGGAAAGGCACGCTAAAACCGTGCCAACTGGCCAACAACATTAATGCCTTCCACACCCTCTTGGCAACAGCTGTTCCCTTTCTTTTTCAGGCTAGGAAAGGTCACAATTAGCCACAAACTTGTGTTTGTTGTGTGGGTTCCTATATGCAAAAAAGCAAGGAGATGACTAAGTTAAAATGAAGTGGGAAAAACAGCTGGTTTTTTTTTGTTTTTTTTTTTTTCTATTTTACCTTTTCTTAGGCATTTATCAGGAAACTATTTGGGCCTTGGTACTTGAAGCTATAACTTAATCAGCAGTCTGTGTACAGGACCTGGAGTTTGGGATGATATAAACAGATTTTGAAAGGGGCAAAAAATCTATAGCAAAGCTATAGAGGAACATTTACATCATAAATGGTTGGCCTAATTAGAAATGCATTACGTTGAGACAAGATTCAAAAGGCTACATACTATATGATATCATTTATAGACTATTCCACTTTTATATTTTAATATGAAGAATAAGTCAATAGTTGCCAGAGGTGGAGAATGGTGGGCAAAGCTGACTACGAAGGAGAGAAAAGCATGAGCTAACTGGGAGTAGTAACAGACTGATTCTGATGATCCCACCTCCTCCGCCAGCTAATATCTACTTGCCATTCTACTGCTATTCTAGCTTCTATTCAGCTACTCCCCAGAATCCTCAAAGTGTGGCAGGGTCTTTTTTTTTTTTTGGAGAGGTTTTTGCTATAGGGCGCGTGCACTCGCCAGACAGACAGAGACAGAAAGCGAGAAATCACCCCCCAGGGGGGATGGCCATGCCACAATCCCTTCTCCTCCATTCTCCTCTCAGGATCTTGGGCACACACGCACGCGTGGCTAGTGTGAGTTTTAAGCCACTGGGTCCAGGACGCGAACCGTGGTCGACTACATGGGAGGGAGTCCAGCGACATAGCCATTACGCTAACTGTTGGTCCCTGTGTGGCAGGATCTTTGACACAGTTGGGTAGTCAAATATTCCTGGCTGAATTAATTTCTGGCATTCTCTCAGAGACTACTTAGTGAACCTGGGCAAATTACTTACCTGCTTGAGCTAGATTTCTTCATCTAGTAAGTGGGAATAAATACTAGTTAAGTGCCTCCCAGAACTGTTGTAAACTTAGAGCCTCGTAGTAATGGCCTAACATACCACCTGATACACTAAGGGTGTTTAATAAATGTTTATTCCCTGATCTTTCTCCTCTGCCTACTGCCCTCAAAACCTGTGCTCGAAGCCAGCAGGTAGCAAAGTGGTTAAGATGCTGTATTCCCACACTGTCAACATGGTTCAAGTCCTAGACCAGGCGGCTTGAAACACACTGTGTGTGTGTGCATGCATGCCCAAAATCACGAGAGGAGGACAGAGGAGGGATTGTGGTGTGGTTATTCCCCCAGAGACTGATTTCTTACTTTCTCTTTCTCTGTCTCTTGTGTTTCCAGCAAATACACACATCCTATAGCAAAAATATTTTTTTTTTAAAAAAAGGGACCAGCAGATGCCATAATGGTTATGTCACTGGACTCCCACGTAGTTGACCACAGGTGGAGTTCCAGACCCAGTAGCTTGAAACTCATTCACACCAGGCGCCAAGTGCGTGTGTGCCCAAAATCCTGAGAGGACAATGTAGGAGAAATGACTGCAGTATGGCCACCCCTCCAAGGGTGATTTCTCACTTTCTGACTCTCTGTCTCTGTCTCTCCAGCAAGCACACCACCCTATAGCAAGAAATCTCTCACACACACACAAAAAAACCCTTCTCTCTTTCTGAGTGCTCATGACCCTGACCTATAGATAAAGCTATCACAACATTTAATTCATGCATAGCAATTCTTTATGTATGTAAACAAAATGTGTCTATTTGTCTCTTTAATTGCCAAATTCATAGAAGTCAGTATATTTATTGTCTAATAATTAAGCATTTTAAGAATAATTTGTCTACCTGATCTGATCTTGTTATTAAAGAAGATACTGGAAGAGAGCAAGCAAGGCAGGCCAAAAGGGCCACAAGACACTAAGACAGTGTGAGATGGACAATGCAAGGTTTTCCCAAGTTTCTACAAGGATGCTGTATAGGGCATAACAGTACAAACTATGGCAAATAATAAATACTTAAAAATGTGGGTAAAGTGGCTATGCCAAACACACATAGTGTGTTAATAATAACTATTAACGTTTTTGTCAACAACTATATTAGAAATGATAAAGGCCATATGCATTAATATCCCAACCTGTGTTCATTTAAATCATGAGTTGAGTTTTTTTTTTTTTTTTTTTTTTAAAAAGGTGTGGAGCTAGCAGGTAGCATGGTGTTAAGGTGCTATACTCCTACAGGACTGACCACAGTTTGAGTTCCAGACCTGGAGGTTCGCATTCTTGCTTTTCCTCTCTCGTGCACTCTTTCTTTCTTTCTGGTGAGCATGTGTATGCCCTATAGCAAATTGTTAATATAGTAATAATAATAATAATAAATAAAATAAAATAAATAATTCCTTTAAAAAATTTAGTGTGGGTATATGACCACGAAAAATGCACTGGATGTCCAGTCATGGTAGCACAATGCTTTACAATGAGAGAAGCCATATGGACGATGGGATCTGGTTCCTGTGTTGACCTGTAAATGCCAGGCACATGTGCATATGCCCATCACCCTGGTGAGCTGAAAGGCTGGTGGGAACTGCAGCATAAGATCCTGCTAAGGATGCTTATCTTTCTCTCTCTCTCATAAACAAACAAACTTTTTAAAAAGTACTGAAAAGATATGCAACCAAAATGTTTTAAAAAGGGTTATTTCTCAGTAATAGTGAGAAAATTACAAGGAATATTTATTTTCTTTTGTGTTTTTTTTAGTATTTACCAACTTATTACATGCTAATTTTAGAAAATTTGAAAATCACAGAATTTATTTTAAAGAAAAAACTAAGCCAGAACTAATGATAGTATTCCATATTACCTAAGATTCAAATATCCAAAAATGAGGGTTGAGTAAATTATGCCAAATCCGTAAAATAAAATATTATGCATTTATACAGTTAAAAAGTAAAATAGGCCAACTGTAGTGGCATAGCAGTAACAGCACTCATGATGCTGAGGCTGCATAGGAAGGTCTGGAGTTCACTTCTAAAGGTCTCCCCCACACATAGCAGGCATGCATGCACATGACTATGATCCAGGCTTGCTGAGGCTGAGGTGGATTGTGGCATGAAGACCCAGTTGAGGGTGTCTGTCTCTGGTGCTCTCTCCCTCTCTCTCTTGTCTCATCCTCTTGTGGAAGAAATAAACGTTACAACGTAAAATATATTAAAAATTACATACTTTTGGGAAAAGAAACAATATATGGGAAACTCTTCTAGTGGAAAGTCCATTTTTTAATGGGAAAAATCTATAATGGATCACAGGAATTTGTCAAATATTACCTATGTGTATTTTAGCTGTTTTTCTCTTCCTTCCAAGACCTGTCAGTGGTCAACACATTTCAGGAGACAATGTACGATAGTGAACCAATGGGGAGGTTTCCCCCTTGAAGTACAGTTTCTACAGAATTTTCTTAGTTTTTAGTTTAAATAAGTTGTGACCAATATGATTTTTGGTCCAGGGATTATTTAAGCCTATGAAAACAAAGTATCCTCCTTTCCGGTGGTGATGACCTCCCCATGAGAACATACCTCTCGCAAAGGACCTCTTTCATTCCTCTCCAGAAGAGAAGAGGAAACACAAAAAGCGCCCGGTGCAGAGCCCGAATTCCTACTTCATGGATGTGAAGTGCCCAGGATGTTATAAAGTCACCATGGTCTTTAGCCATGCACAAACGGTAGCTCTGTGCACTGGCTGCTCCCCTGTCTCGGCCGGCCTACAGGAGGAAAAGTGAGGCTTACAGAAGGATGTTCCTTCAGGAGGAACCAGCACAAAAAGCATCCTGACTCAAGAGGAGTGAGAAACAATCCCAATAAACACATTTTGGATTAAAAAGAAACAGGGCCGGCAGTTGGCATGGAGGTTAAGGGCACTGACTCCCACATGGCCAACCATGGTTTGAGTCCCAGACCTGGTGACTTGCTTTGTCACTTTCCTTCTCTATCTGTTCCTCTTTGGTAAAATTAAAATAAGTAAATAAAATGTTTTTTAAAAAGCTAAACAAAATAATTCTTAAAAATAAAAAGCATCCTGTATTTGCATTAAGAATATCTGGTTAAGTTACTTCTCTCTGAACCAACAAAGAGACTCCCAAACTCAGCAAGCCCACCCACAAAATTCCCTCCCTCAAAATGTCTCCATTATCTGTAGCTGAAAATAACTTCTTCCATTCAGAGTAGGAAAGTCTACATGACGAAGAGTAACAAGTATGTGTTCACTACTATAGTGAGTCTTAAATAAGCTGGCAAACTCTAATGTCCTTTAAAGTCTCTTCGGTGGTCATCTTCTAGAAAGCTTAGGACATAAACACCTCTTAAGAAGTTGTGTTCGGTGGTAGCTGAGAGTAAATTTTAGAGACTATTTTAGTAACCACACTTGTAGAAATCCAACTTATTTAATTTCATAATTTTTGTACAGAATTAGTTATCTCAGTGCTCAAAATAGGTGTAGAAAAATTCAAAAATCAAAACTACAAATAAAAATGTTTAAATGAATAGGATCCAGACCTGAGACCTCAACTACTTTTAACAGTTCATATCCACCATCCCCCAATAAAATTTTTAAATGTATTTTAAATCTTCAAAGTATTTATGTGGATCCATCATGTCTAGTCTGAAATTATGCCAAATGGCAAGGGTCCATAGACTAAAATAAAGTTATACTAAAATGTGTCTCAGAAGAAAACATAAAAACTCTTACTTCAGCA
>NW_006159731.1:2526375-2549492 GCF_000334495.1 Tupaia belangeri chinensis | reverse complement strand
TATATCTAAATTAGTAAGCTCTGTTTAAAACACACACTTTTTTTTAAATGCTCAGAAATATAAGGCATACAAACCAAGAAAATTTGGCAAAGTTCTTTTTTAATGGTTTTGATTATTGCAGTGGCAAATCATATGCCCGTTTTCCCAAAAACGTATTATCTGTACCACTCAAGCTATTTCAAACATAAGGTAAGTGGAAGAAGGAAGGATGAGGCCAGCAGATAGGACAGTAGTTAAGGCACTGGACTCTCACATGGCCAGCTGTGGTTTGAGTCCTGGACTTGGTGGCTTGCTTTCTCACTTTCTCTCTGTGTATCTCTGGCAAGTGCACATGCCCTACAGCAAATTTAATAATAATAAATAAAATTAAATAAATAATTATTTTACAGGTTTTTGGTTTTTAAAAAATTATTTATTTTAATTTTATTTATTCATTCATTTTAATTTGACAGAGAGAGTGAGAGACAGAGAGAAAGTGATAAAGTTAAAACTACACAATAAACAGTTGCTACCATGAGAAGCAATAAAAAAGGTTGACATTAGTTTGCTGAGTGCCTATTAAGTATCAGGTGCTCTACTTACATTGCTTCTCATTTAATCCTAATAAAATATGTGAAGGACAAAGTATTATGTCCACTATACAAATTAAGAAACTGAAGTCAACAGAATTAAATAACCAGTTGAGTTACCTGAAGCATGAAAATAGCAAAGCAGAATTTTGAAATGTCATATACCAGGATCCAAAGCCCAGACTCCACCATACTTGGAAAATAACGTATCAAAGAATCAACTGTTCTCAGCAATGAGGTTCTAAAAGGGCAGTTTAACTATTTCTACTCATTGATCTAAAAATGATATTCCTCTATCTGGCAAGATAGCTTTTCACAGCACATCACAGGAATTCTAAACTACTAGTGTTTTGGCTGATGTCCCTACTGCATCTTCCTCCCATCCTCAGAAATGATTCTGTCAGCCTGTGCTTAAAATTTTCTCCAGGAGGCTCATAATACACACTTATTCATTCAGCCAGTACTTGTGTGTCTTCCTCCTTCAGCTACTACATTCCTCGGTCTAGAATTTTAAGAGAAGCCTATATCCAGCAATTTCCATGTCTTCACCAACTATCCACTTCTAAACCCACTCAATTTGGCTACTACCTACCCAACTGCTGATGTTTTGCATACTTTATGTAAATAATCTTTGTGTAACTAAACCCAAGGGACAGTTTCTAGTCTTTGTCTTCCTTGACTTTACAGAAGAATGTAGACATTGTTACCATTCTACCCTGAGGCAAGAGAGGTACTCTCTCCACTTGGCTTCCCACAAACACTCTCTTGGTACTTAAAAGTGTTTCTTCTCAGTCTGTAGTCTTAATCTCTTCCAAACAATCCGAAATATCACTGTTTCTCAAAGCCTTCCCCTCTCACTTTATAACTTCTTCCTGGGATTTAATCAATTCTCATGACTTTAATTATCACAAATATGCCAGTGACTTTCAAAAGTCAGACTATTCCTCTGGGCTCTAGAACTATTTATCCAAATGAGGATTGATAATTCCATTGAAATATTTCAAAGGCATCTTAAATATTACATGCCCCAAAACAAACTATCTCCTCCCTTCCTACCAAATCAGATTCTCTTCTGGAGCTCTCCAGTTTAAGAACTGACAGGAATCAGTATGCATCCAATAATGCAAGCCAAAAGCTTCAGAACTAGCCTTGACATTTCTGTCTCCTACTTTCCACATTCGACAAGTCACCAGAATGAGTACTTTTACCTCTAGATCTATCCACTTTTCTCCTATCCCTTCACCACCTGTTAAGTCTCACTACCATTCACAACCATTTTCTCACTTGGATTGCTTAAACAATCCCTAAATCCACCCTTTCCCAGTCGTCATCTACCTTGTAGGCAAAGTAATCATTATAAAAAGCTCCTCCATTCTCCCTTTAAAAAAAAACCATTACTACAAACTAACACAGCACTCATACCTCTCATTCATATGTACTGGTTCATTTTTGTGTTTATGAAATTATTTACAACTCTACTACTTAAGACAGTGCCTGACACACAGTAAACAAGCACCTATACTTCAATAAGCAAATGGCCCACTATGAAGCAAACACTGGCCCATATGGCAAAGAAAACATACATAGTTAGACAGTCTTTTTTTTTTTTTTAGAGAAATTGACGTGTTAAACTGAGATGATTTAGTAAAGCAGTAGGTGATAGAAATGAATGTTGGTCAAATACAGAATATTTTAATAAGGTTCTGTTGCGATTGCAATGTACATGTCTCTTGGCTTTCTAACTTTTTAAAAATGGTACAGCAGGGACCAGCAGGTGGCATGGAGGTTAAGGCAGCTGGGGTCCACAAGGCTGACTGCGCAGTTCAAATTCCAGACACAGTGGGTTGAAAATCACACCAGGCGTATGTGCCTGCATGTCCAAAATCCCGAAAGGAGAATTAAGGATCACAGCTTGGCCATCACCCGCAGCGGGTGACTTCTCATTTTTCTTCTCTCTCGTCTGTCTCTGATGAACATATGTGCCCTAAAACATTTTTTAAAAGGGCAGGGAAAGACCCTTATTTTGTGTAATTTAAGCTTGGATGATAGCCCACTCAAAATAGTATCCATTCATATCCTTTATTATACAAAGAATCAATATCGGGGCTGGCAGGTGGCATGGTGGTTAAAGGTGCTGTACTCCCACATGTCTGATCATGGTTCAAGTCCTGAACCTGGTGGCTTGTTTTCTAACTTTCCCACTCTCTTTCTCTCTCTCTGTCAAATCAAACTGGAAAATAATAATAATAATAATAATAATGGTAAATAAATTTTTTTAAAGTATCAATATCCATTCTTTTTTGGGGGAGAGATTTTTGCTATAGGATGCATGCACTTGCCAGACAGACAGAAAACAAGAAATCACACACACACACACACACACACACACACACACACACACACACCCCTGAGGGATGGAGATTCCGCAATCCCTTCTCCTCCATTCTCCTCTCAGGATTTTGGTTACGCATGCACATGCGTTGAGTTTGAAGCCACCGGGTCCTAACCGCAGTCGACTATGTGGGAGTCCAGTGACATAACCATTACAACATCTGTTGGTCCCTTTTGCCCATTCTTTTTAAAAATCTATAACATTAACATATAACATTATATTCAGATAATTCACGAAAATGTGTTTATGACTAGCTCTCATGTCTACCATAACATTTCTGTCAAAATCCCATTTAAATATACTTGACAGTTCAAAATGTCAAACTTCTCTGCTTTTACTAGAACTGTTTCAACTTACAAAATATTCAACCAAGTTGTACTGTCTTCCAAATTTAGTATTTTTTGTTGTTGTTGTTGTTAAAAGTGTATTTATTTCCTCCACAAAAGAGAGAGAGAGAGAATGATGGGGGAGAAACAGAGAGGAGGACAGGTACTCTCAATAGAGTCTCCTACCACAATCCTTCTCAAGCCTTCCCAGCCAGCCAGGATCATAAAATTATAGGTACCCACATGCCCACTGTGTACAAGTCAACCCAGGAACCAAACCCCGATCTTCCATATGGATTCAGATCACGGTGCTTGGCCTAATATTTCTTTAAGTTAATTTACTTGTTTCTTTCATGAGCAAGGCAGACAAAGACAAACAGAAAGACAGCACCTCCAAAGAATCCCAAAGCTGCAATCTACCCTTGGCTTCAAGTTAGCTCACGGGCACGTGTGTGCTCTGAGTACCAAGGGAGGTCTCTGCATATGAACCCAGAACCTTCCATGTGTATCAGCGCTGCAGAGCACTGCATTTTGTTTTGTTTTGTTGATTTTTTGTAAATGTAGAGTTGTGGAACCGCAATACAATTTATTTATCTATTTTAGAGTTTATTTTATACATTCAATCCCTGTGCATCAATCACCACAGCTTGTAAAATAAATTTTTTGAGCATGAATACATGGCACAGACAATCCAGTTAAAGATATTATCATACATGATATCATTATCAGGCAGTCCTCCATTTCTGTGTCCCTTAAATGTCTTGCCTCTCTATTTTACCACTGTCTACCACCTGGCCCCTAATATTTTATTTATAATTTAAAAAAAAAAAAAAAACAAGGACGTAAAATAAGGGCAATGCAATGAATCCTAAATATAGGTCTAATTAACGAATCAACCTAAAAAAAACCCAAATTCCTTACCTCAGGAAATTTAAATCACTATAAATGCAACTTCTAGACTTATCCACCTGAAAAATCAAACTTTTCACTACAATCTCTTTACTAGAAAACAATCTCAGGCCTTGTGAAATAGACCTTCATGATTGATTCTGTCATCCTCTTGCCTCTCAAGGTCCATCCTCAACTGAACCCACCTTGGAAGGCAAAAACAAATCAACCAGCAATATTTACTTCTTTCATTTATTTAGTTAGTTATTATTATCCTTATCCCCACTCTCCTTGTGGCCCCCCACATTAGCAGAAGAAACATACTCAGTCAAAGCCCACATCAGAGCCTATGGGTTACAGAGGCTATCTTGAGTTTAAAAGTTCGGTCATGACTACTGAATAGCTCAATGCTTTTAAATATAAGTTTTAAATTATTATTAAACAAAAGAACTGAGTGTCAAATAGGACTCAATTATGGTTCAGATTTTTTTTTTTTATAACTCTGGCCATGGTATTCTAATTCTGGTGCACATACCTTAAATTCGTGTGGGTCTCCGTGATTAGAGAATAAGTGAAATTCCCTAACTGTTCAATAATATCCTAATACCCTACAAAGTATTAAATCACTCTGCCAGCTTCAGCTACCTAGTAAATGAATTAAGTTTCCCTATCCTAATCGTTAGTTGGTTAACAGACTATAAGACTAGCACTGAGGAAAATCAAAACATAATCCTAGATAACATAATTACTAAAAACATCTCTCTTCTATTCTTCAGGTCACAGGTAGATTATAATGTTGAAAGAGCTTCCCTTGGCTTGTCAGATGATCAATGGAGATCAGCAAATGGGATAATGATTACCTCACTGGACTCCCATATGGCATACCGTGGTTTGAGTCTCAGACCTGGTGGCTTCAAATTCACACCAGGCATGTATGCGTGCATGCCTCAAATCCTGAGAGAATAATAGAGGAGAGGGATTGCGGCGTAGCCATCCCCCGGGTGGTGATTTCTCACTTTCTGTCTATCTCTGTCTCTCTGATAAGTGCATACACCCTATAGCAAAAATTTCTCTTTAAAAAGGGGGTGGGGGGCAGGTGGCATGGTATGGTGGTTAAAGGTGCTGGACTCCCAGATGGCTGATGTAAGTTTGGGTTCAGGACCTCGCGGCTTGCTTTTTCACTTTCTCTCTCTCTCTTTATCTGTCTCTCTCTCTGGGCAAATTGAAAAAAAATATGGTAACAAAGTAAAATAAAATAATTCAAAAAAATAAAATAAAACTTAAAAAAAAGAACGTGATAGACTTTGCTGGTATCAGAAGAGAAACTACTGTTGGCACAGGTGAACAGTCTCTTGACATTCATTAAACTAGGTTAGAATTGTGGTTTCTTTTCTGTTGTTGTTACTATTGGGTCATCGGAAAAGTCATGACACATTTTCACATGCAAAAACATAGAAAAACATGTCATGACTATTCTGGTGACCTAAGATTTAATTAAACAGTAAGTGAACACTAATGTTTATCATTTTTCTAAACTGAAAATCCTTTTTGCTGACATTTCAGTGAGATTGGCCAAATTGTTTTCTCCTTGGCTTTTCAAGGTAGCATGTGTCACTCTTTCTGGCAGTATGACTGACACAAGAATACCCAATTAGTTGCAAGATTTTGTGAGCCACTAGGTCACTGATAAAGTAGTATATGGCAAAAGAAAAAACTCAAGCAAGGGGCCACATTCCTTTCTCTCTGGGCCCATTTTTCCATATACTACTTCCTAAAATACTTCAATCGGTCTTCAGTATTTTCCTGTTTTCTGCTGACAGTACCACCACCAGCACTCCCCATTCTTGTCTGGGTTAGATTTATAATTGATCTTCAAATGTCTGCTGCAATTGCTCAAACATTCCCTTGTACACCATGTGCTCTTTGTCTTCCTACACTGAGTCTACTGGTGCAACCTCTACAACATATTCTGCAGCAACTCACACTCCTTAATAAGTGAAGTTCGCTTACCCCTATGAAGCTGAGAGAGAAGCAAAGCAGAGTTGTCTTTATTGTAATTTACACATGATTAAATGAGGCAGCCATGTGCTCTTGTCCACAAAAATCACAGAGCAGTAGAGAAAAGACCAAAATTTAACTTCCAAACCAGTTGCTTTTACTACTAGCTCACACTTTGAACCTCTGAATAATGTCACATAAATTACCACTTGGAAAATCATTAACGATGTCAAATACAGAGTCCGTCCATGCAAAAACTTTTGTTAATAAAAGGTAATTACTTATCTGTTTTTATATTGAGTTAATAATTAGACTATACTCAATGGCAGCACTCAGAATTTCATTCACATTGTGGTAGAGATATTTACCACTAGCTCTAAAGTTGGGCATTACCCACAATTTGCCTAACAAGTTTTGATAACATCATAATTTAAGAAACCTTTCCTCAATGGGGCCACTGGGTCCGAGACAATAATTGGAAAGGAGAGCATTTAAAATTCATTTCTCTTATTCATGACTTTTGAAAGAAAGAGAAATACATCAAATGTCATTTGCCTCTGCTACTTATATAACTATGCTAGGGATATTTTCCAAATCACATCAGGTTGTTATTTCTAAAATTATTTTAAAAATCATTTTTAAGGAAAAATATTATAAAAGTACAAATTCTAATTACATTTAATCATACATTTAACAAACTGTCTCTCTAAAGACTATTACTACTTTAGAACACCAGAAAAGAGATGCTTATCATATATATTTCTCAAACTCTACAGAAAGAAGAAAAAATGTTCTTTTTTTAAAGAATTATTTATTTATTATTATTTACCTTGTTATAGGGCACATGCACTCACCAGAGTGAGAGAGAGAGAGAGAGAGAGAAATAGCAGGCCACAAGATCCAGGAATTTGAACCACAGTTGGCCATATGGGAGGCCAGTGCCTTAACCACTACACCACCTTACAGCTCTGAAAACAAAAGTTCTTACTTATCAAGAAAACTTATCATGGGAACTGGTATGTTTAGATGATTTGATCAGTACTTTAAGCTACCTACTGACCAGTTTATATTCAAGAAACAAAATATTTGGGTTCGGGAATTGAGTATACTTATAGAAGTTATAACTATCCAAATCATGCCATTCTCATCTTACTCACATCACTTTTACTCCTATTTCTAGTTTGCTGTTCTCTCTTCAACTACGAACATTCATTTTGGTACCTTGCCTGTGAGCTGTAGGAACACTGCTCACCTAGAAGTATAATCAGAAGAATTGAGATATTTGACTCTAGGACAGAAGTAATCAAAATATTTCCCATAGTGATCTGGGCACTAGGAACTAAAATACAATCCAGTTCTAGCTTCAAAGCTGTTTAAACTATAGCTAGAACTACACTAACTAATGTTTCAAAGAAAAGTTAGCAGCACATAAAACCATATTTAAATAACAGACTGTGTCAGTGGTACCAAACTGGTTTTTTAGCTTAATAATGATAATGATAACAGCAGCAGCAGCATTTTAGTGCCTATTATGTCAAACACTTTATAGTGTCTCATACATTATCTCATCTAATTTCACAGTACTATGAGGAATGAACTAGTAGCATCATTTTTTTCCTCATTAGATGAGGAAACCCATAAGGTTAAGGTGACCTGCCCAATGTCTACTAATAGATGGAGTTAGAATTTAAGCCCCAGAAAATTGGCTGACTCAAGAACACTGCCTATTTGCTCATGAAACAAATATTTAATTCCCATCGTGTGCTGTACACTTTCTAAGCGCTCATGTTATAGTTTCTATCTAGTAAGGATATGAAACTGTCTACAGGAATTATTTCCAGAATTTAGCATTAGCCTAAAGCAATGTTGTGAAAGTTTACAAGATCTCTACTCTACAGTCAGAGCAGTGGTCCCAAGGGAAACTTTTTTTTTTTGGAGAGGTTTTCGCTATAGAGGGCGCGTGCACTCGCCAGACAGACAGAGACAGACAGAGAGACAGAAAGCAAGAAATCACCCCCCGGGGGGATGGCCACGCCGCAATCCCTTCTCCTCCATTTTCCTCTCGGGATCTTGGGCACGCACGCACACACGCCCGACGTGAGTTTTAAGCCACCGGGTCCGGGACGTGAACCACGGTCGACTACATGGGAGTCCAGCAACACAGCCATTACACTAACTGCTGGTTCCCCCAAGGGAAACTTCTGAAATTAAGGCAGACTTCATTAAAGTACCTGCACATCTCCTCTTACAGAGGCTCTATTACTCCTGGAGGATAGAAGCCCTGTCTCTCTCAGTCTTTGTCATCGCAGAGCTAGTACACAACAGGCAATCAATAACTTACACAGCATTATCATTATCTCTCATGAGTCTTTGTCTTCCACTATTAAGCAAGAAGCAATTAGAGATTCATGGTTTTCTATTATATCTTTACCGCATGTATCTCCAGTGGGAGGGCATAAAATGAGACTAATGCAGAGTTCTGTGATGTGAATATAAAACACTTACTAGGGCTTTTCTGTCTCTGTCTCAGTTTCTGTTTCTCTCTCTCCCTCTCCCTTTCTCTCGAAAATTTTCTCATATATATATATGTGGGTTTTTTAAAAATATATCCTTAGGTACTGTCTTTTGTCTCTGACCTCTCCTTTCTCTTGCTAATTCCAGAATCCATGGGCATCTGAGGTGGGCCTAGCCCTGCCCCTTTAACCAGAAAGTTTCTGCCCCAAACCCCTCCTTCTGGCCCAACACCTAGCAAAAAGAAAGAAGGTAGGAAGTAACATATAATCCACTGGATGACCAGAAACCACCACCACAGAGGCACAAAAAACATGGGAAATCAGGAACCAGCAGTTAGCGTAATGACTATGTCGCTGGACTCCCACATAGTCGACCGCGGTTCGCGTCCCGGACCCGGTGGCTTAAAACTCACGCCGGGCGTGTGTGCATGCGTGCCCAAGATCCCGAGAGGAGAATGGAGGAGAAGGGACTGTGGCATGACCACCCCCCTAGGGGGTGATTTCTCGCTTTCTGTCTCTATGTTTCTCTCTGTCTGGGCGAACGCCTGCCCCATATAGTGAAAATCTCCCCAAAAAAAAAAAAAAAAAAAATGGGAAATCAAACTATCTCTTCCCCAAGGGAAAAGAACAGCCCTTTATCATCCACAGACAATGGAACTCGTGAAAATGTCAAATAAAGATTTTAGGATATTCATAGTGACAAAGCTAACAGAGATGCAAGGGAAGAGAGACAACAAACTCCAGAAAATGCATGAGAAAAGAGACAATGAGTCTGGGAGATGAGGAAGTTCTCCCAGGATCTGAAAGAGGAAATACACACCATAAAAAATAATCAAATGGAACTGTTAGAGATGAAGGCTGTAGTACAGGAAATAAAAACTTCCCTTAAAAGTATTAAAGCAGATTAGATCATGCAGATGATCAAATCTCAAATATAGAAGACAAAACCTCTGAACTAGAAAAATTCATCATAAGACTGAGAAAATAATCCCCCCAAAATGAGAATAATATACGAATAAGACTAGATACCATTAGACACCCAAACATCCAGATAATCGGTATCCCAGAAGGTGAAGAAACTAATCAGGGCATTGATAATCCATTCCATGAAATCCTGGAAGAAAAATTCCCAAACCTAGAGAGGCATTCAAAGATCCAGACCCAAGAAATACAAAGGACCCCACAGAGAATCAACCCAAGAAGATCTTCTCCAAGGCACATTATAGACAGATTGACCAAAACCACGGACAGAGATAAGATACTAAAATTGGCAAGAGAAAAATGTCAAGTCACTTTCAAAGGATATCCCATCAGGCTAACATCGACCTCTCGATGAAAACAATGCAAGCAAGAGAGGAACGGAAAAACATATTCAAAGTGTTAAGTGAAAAACAATTTCAACCAAAAATACTGTATCAAGGGGACCAGCAGTTAGCGTAATGGCTATGTTGCTGGACTCCCACGTAGCCAACTGCGGTTCGAGTCCCGGACCCAGTACCTTAGACTCATACCAGGCGTGTATGTGTGCGTGCCCAGGATCCCAAGAGGAGAATGGAGGAGAAGGGATTGTGGCATGGCAATCTCCACTGGGGGTGGGGGGTGATTTCTCACTTTCTGTCCGTCTGTCTCTGTGGCGCGCACAGGCGCCCTATAACAAAAACCTCTCCAAAAAAGAAGGAAAAAAAAATACTGTATCAAGCAAGATTATCCTTCACATGGGAAGAAAAGATAAAAACATTCTCAGATAAACAAAACTTGAAAGAATTTACCAACACCAGATCAGCTCTTCAGGAAGTTCTGAAGGGAGTGCTATACCAGGGAAACTAAACACAGACAAATAAGAGAACCAAAAAATGACCAAGAAAAAGTTTCAGAAAAAAAAAAAATCTATTCAATGACTGCAGTAAGATATATAGCCCCAGCTAGGTGCTACTTTATAGAATGCATAAAATTAGATTTGTGTTCATGGAAATGCATGTATCAGCTGTGTTTGCTATGAAAATATCTAATTAAGGTCTTTAGTAATTCAATAAAATGTGTGTGTGTGTGTGTGGGGGGGAAACACTATAGAAAGCATAGATACCAAAGACAGTGTGGGAGGAGAGTGGGAGATAACAGAGAATAAGAGACAGGGAATCAAGGATGGGGGAAAAAAAGGAAAACATACAGAAAACAAGAAATGGAAAATTATTTGCTGACAATAACATGTTTGTTGATGTGCTTGATTGAGACAATATACAGTGTACGTTGGATGGAAAATCTCATTTCGTATGCTATAATCATGTACAGTGAATGAATGCAAATAAATAAATTGAAATAAAAAAAAAGACCAAGAAAAAGGTCAACTTAATGGTAGAGATAAGTTCTGAAATATCAATAATAATGTTGAATGTTAACGGAAAGGTCAGACCACTTTAACACTGCAAATTCAACAAGATTACATGAGATTGAACTGGTGAAATACAATTCTATATGACTTTTTTCTAAAACATTACTGATTTTCTTCTGTGCTTTGTCTTCCAGGTTTAAGGAATTTTGTTTTCTTTTGAGTTGTTAGGTTCAGCAAGTTGTTAAAAAAATTTTTTTTAATTGAAACATAAATTTTTCTCCCTTCCTGACTCCTTTGCAATTGGAAAATATTTGTGAGCATTCTTATATTGTGGCAGAATGGTTATCTGCATAAGCTCAATAATAGAACAGTATCTATTATCTTGGATCAGAAATTGAATTCTTATGGGACTTTGTGCAAATGACAGACCAAATTGAGATTAACCTATTTTTTTTTTTTTGCAAATAAATTAGTTTATACCTCTCCTTAGTAAAAGGGGAAATGAAAGAGAAAAAAAATTGTTTCAGATGGAAAATTACAGTGCACTTGTCACTACATTCTAGCTTTGTCTATACGTTAAGATCTTTGTGAATCAATAAAATGTGGGGGGAAAATTTAGTATGGAAGGGAGGGAGGAAAATGGGGAAAGAAAAACAGGGAAAAGTATGCTTAACTGACAAAAAATGAGAAGCTATTTGCTGATAATAATGCATATAATTACATCTTTGTCTTGAATTACATGCATGGTATTTGTGTTGGAAAAAGAAATGTATACTGTAAAGACATGTGATAAAACATAAAATAAATAAATAAAATGGGCAAAAAAAAATGTACTGGGGTCAGCAGGTGGCATGGTGGTTAAGGTGCTAGATTTCCATATAGGTGACAACAGTTCAAGTCCCAAACCTGGTAGCTTGCTTGCTTACTCACTTTTCCTTTCTCTCTCTCTCTCTCTCGCTCTCTTTTTCTCTGGTCAATTTTTTAAAAATAATAATAAATGAAATTATATAATTCCCTTACAAACTTTTTTCTAAAGGCACATCCTGGGCATTCAATAACATATTTTTATTTTCTGTCATTTACCCCTCTTGCACCTAAGCAACCAAACCAACCTACTGCTGACGCAAATGACCCGAAAGGCAAGGCAGAACCTGGCTTAACAAGCTGCCAATTAACTAAAAAGCTCATCCGCTACATATTTCCTATATGTCATCTTCCTGGACACCCAACCCTAAAGCACTCAGGAAACATTTCCAAACAGTGACGACTGAGGATTAAACTACAAGGTTCTAACTATATCTGCTGGGATATGTTACCAAAGGTGACTCTGAACTCTATACACATGATTCACTTGGAAAAAAAAAAAAAAAACAGGGGAAGGACAAAGGTCTTTCTTTTCTGTGGACACTTAGAGGGAATGCCTACAACAACAACGCTATTTAAAAAAGTATATAGGCATGGTAATAAACAGGGTATACGTCATCCAGTATGGTACACAGTCACTGTTAACTCTTTAAGAGTCATTAGGAGTTTGAATTAGGAAAAATTCAAGTACCTCTTTAAGGCAATAGATACATGCTTAAAATATGGCAAGCAATAATTAACTCTGAGCATAATAGAATGAAGATGGTCTTAAAATATTTAGGTCACCAGAGACCAGCAGGTGGCATGGTGGTTAAGGTGCTGGACACTCCCACATGGCTGACCATGGTTCAAGTCCTGAACCTGGTGGCTTGCTTTCTCACTTTCCTTCTCTCTCTCTCTCTCTCTGTGTCTCTCTCTGTGATCAAATTAAAATAAATGAATGAATAAATAAAATTAAATTAAAAATAAAGTTAAATAATTTTTAAAAATTTAAGTCACCTCAAATAATCATTGCCTTTTTTTTTTTTTTTAATTTTACTAGAAGGCATGTACACTTGTTGCAGAAAGACAAAGAGAGGGAAAATGAGAAAGCAATCCCCATGGGGCATAGTCACACCAAAATCTCTTCTCCTTCCTATATTCCTCTTTTTAGGATTTTAGGCATGTATGCACATGTGCCCAGGTCTGGGACTTGGACCATGGTCTGAGACTTAAACCATGTGGTTGGCCATATAGGACCCACCCACCTTAACCATCAGGCCACAGGCTGGCCCAATAATTGCTTTTATAGCCACATAATTCCCTCAATCTCTCCTTCACACTGTTCACTTACTATAAACATTCCCAAATCCAGACAAGTTAATCTACTGTCAAAAGTTTTAATCCTTGTGGACCAGCACATGGCATAATGGTTATGTTGCTGGACTCCCATGTAATCAACTGCAGTTTGAGTCCTAGGCCCAGCAGCTTAAAATTCACACTGGGCACATGTGGATGCATGCCCAAAATCCCAAGAGGAGAATAGAGGAGAAGGGACTGTGGTGTGGCCACCCATCCGGGGGAGAGGGGGAGATAATTCCTTGCTTTCTGTCTCTCTGCCTCTCTCTCTTTCTCTCCAGTGACTACATGAACCTTATAGGCAAAATCTCTTAAAAAAAAAAAGTTATAATCCTCAAAAATGCATTTCCCAATTCCAGACTATACCACCTCTTAGCTAGGCTGTCCTGGATAACTTTCCTAACTATGCTAGGTCTCAGTTCCACCATCTACAGGGGGGAGATAAACAAGCTACCCTCTGAGAACATTGTTAAGAGACTATAAAGGCTGCATAATGCCTGGAGAAGACTAAATATATGTTATTATTATTATATACTCTTATGTTTAGAAATAAAAGTTACAAAATTCACTATTAAGAATACTATGCGGGACCAGCAGTTAGCATAATGGCTATGTCGCTGAACTCCTACGCAGTCAACCACAGTTCGAGTACTGGACCCGGTGGCTTAAACTCACGCCAGGCCCAAGATCCTGAGAGAAGAATGGAGGAAAAGGGATTGTGGCATGGCCATCCCCCAGGGGGTGATTTCTCACTTTCTGTCTCTCTGTCTCTCTCTGTCTTTCTGGTGCATGCGGCCCTAGCAAAAACCTCTCTTAAAAAAAAAAAAAAAAAAAGAATACTATGGATCACATCACATTCCAAATACATGCCTCTCTTCCATTACAAAATGCCCTATCCTCCTCTGGCCTTCAACACCTGTTCTTTCCTATGCTTGGACTCTTCCCCTAAACCTTCCAAGGCCAATTCATTTTCATCCTTAAATCTCTATTCAAATATCTCTCAATTCAAACATTCCCTCCATAGAGCTAGTCAGTGGCATGGTGGTTAAGGTAGCTGGATCCCACATGGCCTACTGAAAGGTTCAAGTCCTGTATCCAGCAACTCGAGGAACACGTTGGGCACATGTGTACGCGTGCCCAAAATCCTGAGAGGAGAATGGAAGAAAAGGGCCTGTGACGTGGCTATCCCTTGGGGAGTGGGGAGGATTTCTCAATTTCCCTCTGGGTATGTGTATGTGCATGTGCATGTGTCTCTCCTTTGTCTACTGCTGGCAAGCACATGTACCCTATGGAAAAAAAAAGGGGGGGAAAAAAAACCCTCAGAGAAGCCATCCCTGAGAGTGCTGTCCCCAAAGTCTCAGTCTCTTAAACCCTGCCCTGTTTTCATTCTTTCAGAGTCTTTACAAGCAACTCTAATTGTCTTACACACTAGTATAGAAAGCTTATCCTCTTTACACAGGTATTTGCGGCTCCTAGCATTGTACTAAACATAAAATGTGTACTCAAGAATAATTAAATGAAAGACAATGCAAAGTCAAATTCTTTAAAAACTTAACACTATGCTCAAATAACATAATAAACTACTTCGGGTTAACATGTCTAAATAAATATCTGAGAGGCTGGTTCCATGGCACAGTGGATACATGCTGCTCAAGAGAAGCTGGATCCCACATAGTAACTGCAGCTCATGTCCCTAGCCTGGGCACATGTGCAAGGCTCCGAGATATGAGGATTGAAGGGTGGAGGAGAAGGATCACTGTGTGACCAGGCCCTGTGGAGGGTGTCCATCTCTCTCTCTCTGTCTCTCTCTCACATGCCTGCACACACTCAATCATGAATAGAAAAGGACAGGAAATTACAAAAATTTAAAGTAAATATTTGCAAAATATGGATAAGAGGAAGAGAGGATAGAGAGAGGTATTATGACACAACAGTTTTTCCTTTGAATTTATATAACAGGAGCTGTCCTGTGGCCTAGCAGTTGGGGCCACTGGATCCCATATGGTTGGCCTTGCTATCCTTCCCAAAACAGTGATTTGGAAAAGCATGCTGGGTGTGTCTGCATGCCCAAAATCCAAAAGGAGGAAGAAGGGGAAGAGAGGTGGCTGCACCATGGCTGTGCCCTATGGGGGGTGCTTTCTTATTTTTCTTGTGTGTCTCAGCAGCAAGCAAATGTGCTCTCTGGCTGATTAAAGCGGCGAAAATAAAGAATATATACAAATGAGGATGTATGATTAAGGTCATCCAAAAGTTTTAGAAATATTAACATTCTTTTTTACAAGGGAGTAACTTTACATTCCCAAGACCTGAGCAATAAAAACAACGAAGGTGACTAGCTTGTGGTTAACTCCATTTTCTGGAGCAAGCTGAAGTCCAGGACTATCACTGGATAAAGTAACAGTTTTTCCTTTTGTATATTTATACTCTACCACAGATCTATATGGATCACTTTCACCCTGGCTCGGATCACCACTACTTCGAGATCATACATGTGGTTTTCACAAATGACCGATAAAACACTAAGCTTCAAAGGTATTTCATGTGAAACAGTTTAAAGTTTGTGAGTGTTCTGTGCCTAATGCAAAACTAATTGATGTTATTTCTACTAATATAATTATGTTACAAGTAATATGATTACAGGTGATTATTTTATTTGACAAACACATCTGCATATGAAGTACAAAGAACTTCTCCAAGAACTCTACATTCGGACTCATTTAAGTCAACGACATCACGTAGGTATTTTTATTATCATACAGCTAAGGAAACAGAGGCAAAAGGAAGAATCTATCCCAAAGTCCTCAGTTAGTAATGGGAGAGCTAGAATTTGAATATACCCAGTCTGGTCCAGAGTTCATCACTAGAGAACTAAAAACTCCTAATTCATTCATTAAAAAAACAAGTGATTTCCAACTTTAATTAGTATCAGTTAAATAAAAACCAACTCTGCCTGAGCATTCTTGACTTTAAACCTAAACAACAAGATGGCTAACGGAAAGAAGGAAAGCAAGAAGAGAAGAAATGAAGAAGAAAGTGAAAGAAGAGGAGAGGCCAGCAGGTGGCATAGTGATTGAGCTGCTGGATTCCAATATGGCCAACCACAGTTCAAGTCCTGGACCTGGCAGCTTGAAAAATCACCAGGTGCACATGTATGCATGCCAAAAATCCTAGGAGGAGAATGGTGGTGAGGGGACTGCAGCATGAACATCTCCCTGGGGGCTGATTTCTCACTTTCCCTCCATCTCTCCCTGTTTCTCTCTGCTGAGTACAGATGTTCTGTGGCGAAAACCTCAAAAAAAATTTTTTTAAAGGAGGGATGGAAGGAAAGACAAGGAATTTACTTGTAACCACTATCTACAATGTCTGGATGGCAAACGCTTTTTTTGAGAAGAAAATATTAAAAGAAACACAAGACAGTATCTATATAATCCCTAATTCGCTTATTGTATAGAGTATATATTTCCATCCCAAATACTGAACTAAAGCACCTAAATTAGGACCAAACAATTAATACTCCAAATTCCTTTCTATAAAAACTGAAGCTCTGCATAAATGAGTTTGCTCAAAATCTGGGAATTTAATGACTTTTGCTGCCAGGTTTTCTTTTTTTAAAAAAAGCAGGATAGGGACCAGCAGTTAGCATAATGGCTATGTCGCTGGACTCCCACGTAGTTGACCATGGTTCACATCCCGGACCCGGTGGCTTAAAACTCACGCCGGGCACCTGTGCGTGCGTGCCCAAGATCCCCAGAGGAGAATGGAGGAGAAGGGAATGCGGAGTGGCCATCCCCCCTGGGGGGTGATTTCTCGCTTTCTGTCTCTGTCTCTCTCTGTCTGTCTGGCGAGCGCATGCACCCTATAGCAAAAACCTCTCAAAAAAAAAAAAAAGGCAGGGTAAACGTGAACAATTTAAACTTCAATTTCTTGTCCAAAAGAATCAGAGTAATTCCCCACACGAAGGAACACATCGGAAAATCTGCAAGTGTACAGCCAAAAATGACTAAACAAGAAAGAGAATAATAAAGATTCATAGCATAGCATGTCTGTGAATTTCCAAAAGGCTGTAAAGTCAGAGGATATACAGGAAGAACATACGTTTCATAAAATCTTTAGCAGGAAAGTTCTCTGAACATTTCCATACTCTACTCCAAGCAAGGTAAACTTAGCCTACGACTAAACTGTATAACACTAACAAGAGCCAGGTAGTAGCAATATCCTCCAGGCCTCTGCTTTTATTTCAGATTACCCTCTTACAGGAAGAAAAAGCCTTACAACAGGATCCCAATCTAACCCACGAATACACGAGTTTGACAAAATTTTGTCCACTTTTTGACATTCCTTGCCTTTCTCTGTGGCTGAAAGGAAAGAAAAAAAGTTAAATAAGGAAAAACAAAACCAGTAAATTTTTATTGGAAATTTCCTTTCTAAAAGTTAATAGAAGCTAAACTGGCAAGGGATCAGGATAGGCAATACATCCTGTTTATTTACTTACTTTTATCTTCAATGCCTAACACAATGCCCAGCACATACTAGATGGCAACAAATGTATGCTGAGTAACAGGTGCATGACCAGATAAGTTAGGAAAAGTAAGGTACAAAATGCTGGAGGCTATTTAGCAAGTGAGACCCTTTCCAAAATATTTAAATTTTTTTTCCTTGTGGAAGGGATCCAGACAGGGTATGAGAAAAAAGATCATCCCTCCATCCCTCAGGCGTTTACTTAACAGGTAAAATGATGTTGGCATTATGGTCATAACATAAAGGTATCAACATTTGAGATCACCACTGGGGTAGAGCAAGTAATTGGGAGTCCACAGTCACTTTAATATTAGCTGCCAATGTTTTTCTGCCAGATTTTACTCTACGTCTATTGACTTTGATTTGACATCATGGTGATACCACATTCAGTGCAGGCTAAGGAGACCATAACCACCTCCCTCCCAAGAAAGCCATCACTGGGACCCACAGGCTCCTGTTTGTGTCTGCTATTAAGGACAGGTATGGGGCCGGCAGGTGGCATGGTGGTTAAAGGCACTGGATTCCAACATGGCTGATGCGATTTGAGTCCGAGACCCGGTGGCTTGCTTTCTCTCTCTCTCTCTCTCTCTCTCTCTCTCTATCTCATGTGTGTGCAGTCTGTCCTGCTCTGGTCAAAATTTAAATAAATAAATAAAAATACAGTTAAATAAAATAATTTTTAAAAAAGAGAGACAGCTGTAACTGGTATCCAGTACAGAAACAGAAATTACCTCTACCTCAATTGTGTTTTGGACATAAATGAATTATCAGTTGGGTTCTACCCAAGAGAATTTAATGAAAAAAAAAAAAAAGTTTCCCAAGGTATAAGAGAGGTTTAGAGAAAACAGCAAGGGATGGTGGTTCACCCCCCTCCCCCAGGCTAGGAACATCAGGAAGCTGGTATCATCTTTAGGTCTAATGGCCAAGGGAAGTTACCATAACCCAGAAATATCTGTAACTGAAGCTGGCAGGGACTGGCAGGGGTTGGCAGAGACAGCCAAAGACAGGAGTTGTGACCTACTCACAGAATACAGAATGGCCCTGGCAACACACAAGCCAGCAGGAAGGTACTGGCTCTTCCAGGCCTCCTGATGACATTGCTCCCACTGATCAAAGCCAAGCAGAAACCAACAAGCAAGCAAGGGCTCAGTGGATATAGTCCACAGAAAAGACTCCTCAGAGCCAAGAGCAAGGTAAGGAAAAGATCTGGAGGGGCAAATGGAGCTACATAGCACCGAAAGATAAACACCTTGTCTATTTACTCTTTTTTATTTTGAGAGAGAGAAAGATTTTTGCTATAGGGCATGTGCACTCACGGGAGAGGCAGAAAGACAGAAAGCGAGAAATCACCCCCAGAGGAGTGGTCATGCCCTAGTCCTTTCTCCTCCATTCTCTCAGGATTTTGAGAATGTACGCACATGCGCCTGGTGTGTGGTTTAGGTCACCAGGTCTAGGACTCTAACTGTGGTTGACTACACAGGAGTCCAGTGATGTAACCATTACACCATCTGCTGGTTTCCTGTCTAAATTACTACCACAAAGCAAAACACAGGCACATGGAATAATGGTTTTGCCAGTCCCTTCTCAATCTTCTAGACATCATGGAATTGCCTACAAATGAACCATCAACCCAGGTACTTAGGTGGGTTCCTATTGCTCTGCATCAAACTGGAGATAAAAAAAAAAAAAAAAAAAAATTCTAAGAGTAATTCCAGGTAACTTCTGACATTTCTGCATCTTGAAGAGTAAACAGACAAGGGACAAGCAGATGGTGTAATGGTTACATCACTGGACTCCCACATAGTCCACCATGGTTCAAGTCCCAGACCTGGTGACTTAAACCTCATGCCAGACACATGTGTGTACATGCCCAAAATCCCAAGAAAAGAATGGAGCAGAAAGGACTGTGGCATGGCCATGCCCTTGTGGGGGAGGGGGGATTTCTCACTTTCTGTCTCTCTGGTGAACACACACACCCTAGAGCAAAACTTTCTTAAAAAAAAAAAAAAAGTAAATAGACAAGTTGTTTACCTATAATGGAGCACATCTAAGACACTCTGATTGGTGCTCAAAGGGCACCTATTCTATACCTTCATTATTGCACTTATTCAGACCTAACCTCTTCTCTGTTTCTTCCTCATTAGACTCTGACCTTTCTTTACAGCAAGGGCTGTGCTATTCATCTTTGTACCCCTAGCACCTAACACTGTGCCAGGCACAAAGCTGACCTTCAGTCAATATGCACTGAATCAATTAATGGACTTTGTGTCTATTAATTGGCAGTTTAATGCCATGGTAACTAAAATCTGGAAATGAGCCTAAACAGTAAACCCTAATAAGCTGTATTCAAGATACAGTTTAATATATGGGGATAAAACATAGCCCCTTTCATACCAGCCCACCATCATTCTTTGTAGAGCAACTGTCCTCATATGCTTATACAACATACGTGGCATTTTCTACAACCATAGAACTAGTCCAAAAAAGAGCCAGAGAAAGCAAGATTTCATTTCAAAAAGAAATTAATACACATAATCTGTAAAAGAAAATTTTTTTTTTTTAAATTTTGCAAAAGAGCATAGGTGCTCAGGAGTAAGAAAGCACCCATTACCGGGAAGGGTTATGCCACAATTCCTTCTCCATCTATCACTTCTTTTGGGATTCTGGGCAGGCCCCTCCCTTGTGTCTAGTGTGTTTCTCAAGCTGCCGAGTCTTGGATTCAAACCATGCAGTTGTCCATGAGATCCAGGTGCCTTAACCATCGTGCCTCCATCTGGTTCAGAATTTTCATTATTCTCTCAATGGTTTATCAGATCCACTAAAGGAATTAATAATTTGGGCATTTATGTGGAAGAATCCATGTTTTACACTGATGATAAAGATAACTTAGAAGTAGAAACACACACACACATATACATGGCATGTTTAATCACCAAGTCAACAGACATCACCTAAGGTAAAATTATAAAGTAGTTGTGTAACAGAACCATGTAACATCATCATATTAAAAGGAACACATTGCATGATGTGGAGGTGGTCATTAACAGAATCTGAAACATATTCACAATATAATTATGAATCACTTTCACATAACCCTGTACTTATGAAATGCTTAATTATCTTGTTGGGGTAGTCAACTCTAACCTGTAGATTCTCCACAGAAAAAAGTAAAAGTTAATGTCAAGTTGATAACCCTCTTCAAGCTACCATAATTTTATGCTGCGAACATCCTGCTGACCATAGAATGAATAAAATCCAAATTTAATATGACCCTTAGAATCCACTAAAAAGGTAAATTTGCTATGAAAACCTGTTTCCCAAAAGTCAGCATGGAAATGTTTTATATGTCCTTCAATGCTGGGTGTAGTGCAGAGTTGATGTTAAATCTAATGTCATAAGTATAACTAAAATAAGTCACTTTTAGTTTAGTTAGGAAAAGGAAATGCTGGGCTTATCTTGATAATAAACTGAAGTACTTTATAAGAACTCCAGCAATATGAAAACAGTTAAGGTATGAGGGGATTTCAAACAGTTCATGAAAAAATAGAATTAAAGTATGAGTTTATTTTGGTGCAAAACTTTTGGAAATCCACACAGTTTTTTCCTAATACACATTTTTCAGGAACGTTCTGAAGATCTCACAAATGTTTCAAACAGATCAAGTGTCTTCTAACGCAAACAAAATGCATAAATCCCCAAAGTAAGCTTTTTTTGAAACCACCAAAGACAGCTGAAATCATATACACAACTTTCTCTTTTTGAGAGCCATCATAGAGCTGTTAGGTCAATGTACCAATAAAATTACTCTAGCCTCTGTAGGATAATTAAATGATATCTACCTCATGTTGAAAATATAAGCTATAAGAACGTATCTGTAAAACTCTTCTGCACATAGGTTCCTCCATTATGCACGATTTTAAAATATATATATACATCTACCATATGGCTGTGTGTTTAACGACATTAGTTTCTGCTACCTCTGAACAATATTATGTTTCAAAATCAGTGTTTGGCCCATAAAAAAAAAAAATCATGTATTGTTTTATAAACATAACTTTCAGGCCAGCAGGTGGCATGGTGGTTAAAGGTGCTGGACTCCCACTGGCTGACTGCGGTTCAAGTCCTGAGCTTGGTTGCTTGCTTTCTTACTTTCCTTCTCTCTCTCCCTCTCTCTCTGTCTGTCTGATTGAATTGGAAAATAATAATAAAGTTAAACAAATAATTTTGAAAACTAAAATAAAATAATAACTTTCACGAGTTACGAAAAGGGAAAGTGATATATATATTCTGATAGTTCACAATATGTGGGAATGAAAGCATAATATCTAATATATTAGAATTACCAAAATTATTCCTTATTGAACATTTTCCTCTCCTTTCACTAAATTATAAAAAAAAGTTTATCAAAGCTTCACTGAGTACAAGTTAAATATATTTTTAACATCTTTAAAAGGGTAAACTTTGCACTGCAAATCTGAAAGTATTCGACAAGATTGCAAGCTCCTATATGGTCATGTTGGAAGCAGGAGAATGGAACCTTTAAGTATTACTGGATTAGAAAACCACAGATCTCCAACTGGGAAATAGCTAGCACTACTACTTACTTTCATTAAACATGAGTAGAGCTACCCAAACCTGGAGCAAGTCCTCTTGCTTGTTTTTTTCCCACAACATATAAATAGTTCACAACAAAATCATCCTACACAATTTATATAAAAAGGTTGAAGTGATTCCTTCTAGTGCTCCCTTATCCAGATGATTCCAATTCTTTCTCCTCAAAAGAAAGGACTAACTGGCAATCAGAAGCCCAGAACTGAACTCTTGCAATCAAGAAGACAATACCAAACTTGCTACAGCCAAAGAAGGTCTGGAGCTTCTTGCGGGGCTGTCACAGGAGATGGAAAGCTACACTATGGCAAAGTCGGTACAGAGAAGGAAACAGCATGTCTGGGGTCCCTCCCCCAAAGCAAGTTTCTTCAGACCTGTAGGCAGAAACTTGGCATCTCACGCCCACCTGCAACCTGACAATTTACAACCTCGCAATACCTTCTAATTAGGAGCTTTCTTGTCTTTTATGGTCGAAAAATTAAACAACTTCTCTCCAGTACGATAAACCAGGCATCGGCGCCTGCCACGGGGAAGCCCCGGTGCATCAAACCTCCAGTTTCGCTACAGAACTAGATGAGCCAGTGGCCAGGCTTCTCTACGCAGAGGGAGGAGCCCACCCGCTCTGCTGGAGTGGAACGGGAAACAGAGGACAGGAGCAAGGCACGGAGCGCAGAGGCGTGAACAGCGGCGTCCAAGCAGAGCTGGGCGCAGCGCACTGGCGGGCACACACAGGCAGCGGCGGCCACGCGGGAGCCGGGGTGCAGGCTGCAAAGC
>NW_006159731.1:2514486-2525803 GCF_000334495.1 Tupaia belangeri chinensis | reverse complement strand
GGGCCCACACACTGACGTGCCAGCCGCGGCAGCTCTGGTCTTCTCAGGCCCTCCTATGGCAAGCCCGGCTGCTCGCCGAGCGGATTCCGGCGCCCTCTCCAACAGGCGGGGCGTCGGGACTCGAGCTTTAAGGATGGGGACCGGTAGGGAGGAGGAACACCGGCTCCGGCCCCTCCCGCGAACAGCGCGGGACGGGCCAGGCGCGGCCTCGCGGGCTGAGCCCCAACTGACCTGTGGAGCCCGCCCTTCGGTTGGCGCCGGGCAGCCGGGGTTGCGTGGGGGTGGGTCCCGTGCGGACCCGTGAGCGTTGCCGTGGATCCCACGGTCACCCCGGCAGGCGAATGCAGTCCCTTAGATTCGGCCGTGGAGCGTTCCTGCTGGAAAGGGAGAGGTAGGCCCCAAACTACTATCGCAGGGCAGCGCCTGAGTCCTGCTAAAACCCTCTTCCATAAGGAATAGGTAATAGGTCGAGGTTCACAGTGACAAAGACTCTCCTTAAAAAAAAAAAAAAAAAAAAAAAGGAAAAGAAAAGTTTGTGAGAAAACAAAAAACTTACTGATTCCATGAGAAAGAAAGAGGTACCCCCTAACAGAGTAACCATGCAGGGATCCACCTCGCTGTCACAATCCGCCCCAGACCCCCACAGGCTTAGCAATAGGGAGGTGTCTGGATGCCAGCCAGGGACCTTTCCCATTCAGGACTAGCTGCAAACTGTCACACCCCTCTGTCCCCACACTTTCCTTGACCAGACTTTAGACTCTTCTGAGACCTGAATAAGGCTTCTGCCTTGGTCTTCCGGTGTGTCCTAGCAGAGCTCAACTTTTAGCAAGAATCCTGCATAGTCATCCTCCCAACCTTGATACCGCATCACCCTTAATGTTTTGTTACTTGATACCTGCTCAAATTTATTATCCCCCATCTTTGATGTATACAGTCCTTAGTAAGAACCCCCACTTCCCTTGTATCCTCTTGACAATTTTCCATCCACTGATACCCTCATGCACACTGTGCTTGTTGTGTATACACCTCCAACTGGCTATACTGAATTCCATTTTCTCAGCTAGAAGTTGTTTTGTGTTTTTTTTGTTTGTTTCTGTCTTAACAATGGTTGAAATAATGTTTTCTTGAACAACCCTAAACTCTCCCAGTTCCATTCCTGGGAAGACCTTAGCATAAATTTGGTAATCTCAGTTTCCTATATGTGGAACAGGGATGTAGATAATCCTTGCTCTATGTTCCAGTCAAGAGGAAGTGGTAACAACCAGAAAAGAGGTTGTGAAAATCGCATTATAGAGAATTAAACCCAGAGGCCAGACAGTGCAGCAGTAAAACACAGTGCTTCATGAGGTAGTCCCACGTGGGAAGGTTCCTGGTTCAAGTCTGGGAGACCTCTGGAGTACACTGGGTATATGCTTGCCCATGATCTAGGACTGGTTTAAGGTTGGGGTGGATCACAGCTTTGAGACCCTATTAGGGGTGCTGTCTCTCTCCCTTGTGGAAAAAAATACATCAGTAAACAAATATTAAACCACAACAGAGGTTTACAATTGTATCTTTCTTCCTTATTTATAGCTTACCTTCTTATACAAAGATGTAAAATATAAATCACAAAGCCTACCTACTACTTACCAGGCTTTTCTTGAAGAGCACCCCTAAAACCAGTGGAGAGATTATATTAAACTCAGGGAGTATGAAAACATCTCCAAGGGGGAACCAGCAGTTAGCGTAATGGCTATGTCGCTGAACTCCCACGTAGTTGACCGCGGTTCGTGTCCCGGGCCCGGTGGCTTAAAACTCACGCGGGGCGTGTGTGCGTGCGTGCCCAAGATCCTATGAGGAGAATGGAGGAGAAGGGATTGTGGCGTGACCATCCCCCCTGGGGGGTGATTTCTCACTTTCTGTCTCTATGTCTCTCTCTGTCTGTCTGGCGAGCGCACGCGCCCTACAGTGAAAATCTCTCCCCCCCCCCAAAAAAAAAAACATCTCCAAGTGATCTCTCACAAATGGGGGGGGGTAGATTTGAAAAAGTGTTTTTTATTTAAAAAAGAATATAGATTTTTGACTTCACCTTTTGTGCGAATAGTGTCCAGAAGTGTTTCGTAATGTACACCTAAATGTGCCATTGTTTATTCTGTGGCTTTCCTTACTTCCAAAGTTACAGGGTCCCAGATTACAGACCACAAGAAATTGATAGTGTACTTAAGATACCTAAGTATTAGATATGCACTCAAAAAATATTCAGAACCTACTGTTTACCACATATGGTCTAGGCTCAGTGTTTTATTTAAACAGTTTGTGAAATACTTAGAAGTAATTTTTCAAAAATAAGTGTTCAGAAATCCTTATTTATTAATGATTTTGTTCATTGCTTATTCACTCATTTATTCAGTCAAACATTTGTTCTCAAGGAGCCTGTGGCCCAGTTAGTAAGCCTGGCATGTAATTAAATGGTATACAAGCCAAGAGTGGAGGTTTTACCTGGGAGTTCTGAAAAGATTCCATAGGGAGGTGATACTTATATTGTTCTTTCCTGCCTGTCTCCCACACCAACAGACATTTTCTTAGGTGAAAAGTCAGTCTAATTCACTCATCAAGGTCCCAGTGCCTCCAGATTATAGTGAGGAGAGCTGCAAGGTGAGTGATCAGGCAAAGCTACTGCTCCACTTTACATAAAAGAAATGGCCGAAGGGTAAATGACAAGGATCTGAGTGTCCCATTTACCTTTATCAAGGCCTTGCCCTATGCCATGTGTTATTTTTCCAACCAGTTTGGTTATTGACTTGTCATGAGATCCAGGTGGGAAACAGTTTACGTAATTACCAGGCCACAGGCTGGCCCTTCACTTTCTTTTTAAATATTTCTGTCCCCAATCCTCTCCCCACATTGTTCTTTAACATAGTATTATTGGTAAGTGTCCCTCTCTTCACTCAAACAGTGCTTCCTCTCTCAATGATAGTTACGCACTGCACGAGGACATGTAAGTCAACTACAGACTGCATGTACCAAGGCAGTCCCAGAGCATAACAATAGGCTGTACATATAGCCTAGATGTGTAGTAAGCTATCTCATCAAGGTTTCTGCAAGTATGCTCTTTTTTTTTTCTTTTTCTTTCTTTTTTTTTTTTTTTTGAGAGGGTTTTGCTATAGGGCGCATGCGCTCGCCAGACAGACAGAGACAGAGAGACAGAAAGCGAGAAGTCACCCCCCAGGGGGGGTGGCCACACCACAATCCCTCCTCCTCCATTCTCCTCTCGAGATCTTGGGAACGCACGCACACGTACCCGGCGTGAGTTTAAGCCACCGGGTCCAGGACTCAAACCGTGGTTGACTATGTGGGAGTCCAGCGACATAGTCATTACACTAACTGCTGGTCCCTGCAAGTATGCTCTTTGAAAATCATGCAATGACAAAAATCACCCAATGGTGCATTTCTTGGAATGTATCCTGTCAATGCATGACTGTTGATGGATGGCCAGTAAACATGTAAAAATACACTCAATATCACTAATCATTAAAAAAAATTACCCTGCCAAGGGACTAGCAGTTAACGTAATGGCTATGTCGCTGAACTCCCATGTAGTCGACCGCAGTTCGAGTCCCAGACCCAGTGGCTTATATACACACCCGGCGCGTGTGCGTGCATGCCCAGATCCCGAGAGAATGCAAGAGAAGGGATTGTGGTGTGACCATCCTCCCTTGGGGGTGATTTCACACTTTCTGTCTCTCTGTCACTCTCTCTATCTCTGGCGAGTGAATGCACCCTGTAGCAAAACCTCTTCAAAAAAAAAAGAAAAAGAAAAATTACTCTGCCAAGATATTCTCCTTCCACTTAGACTCTGGTGTCAAGCTTGGAGGGCCTGAGTCCTATGTGGTTATTTTTTAGAAAAACAGTACTTTCCTAACAAGCTTATTGTGGTGATAATCAAATACAAAAAGGCCAGTACAATTGTCTTGCAAATGTCTTTGGTATGCAGACACACATACATAGTTCTCCAAAAACAAGGGTTTTGTGAATCCACACCTACTATTTCTGCTTCCCCTACCACCCACTCAACCCAATATTTACCACGGTTCCCTGATCTACCAGAAAGATGGAGCTGGTTTGACATGGCTTGTTCTTAGCAAATCCACACCTGGCCCTGGCCACTACTTCCTTTCTCTAGGATGCATACAAATTACTTCTTTAACAACCTCTTTTAAAAAAGTAACTAAAGGGAACCAGCAGTTAACATAACGGCTATGTCACTGGACTCCCATGTAGTCGACCGCAGTTCGCATCCCAGACCCGGTGGCTTAAAACTCATGCCGGGTGTGTATGTGTGCATGCCCAACATCCTGAGAGGAGAATGGAGGAGAAAGGATTGCGGTGTGACCATCCCCCCTGGGGGGTGATTTCTCGCTTTGTCTCTGTCTCTCTCTGTCTGTCTGGCAAGTGCACGCACCCTATAGCAAAAAACCTCTCCAAAAAAAAAAAAAAGTAACTAAAGACATATAAGTTAATTACGTATAAAATATCTGTAGTCTTAAAGACAGCATAATTTTCATCTTAAAATATCTTGGCTAGAATAGCCATCCAGTTACTGGTCTCCAATCAGAATCCACCTTCCTCCTGCTTCAGAAACTTGTCTTTCTCTCATCTTCTGATTCCTCTTCTGTTCACAATCCTCTGTTACATAAAAATTGTAGGAGGCCATGGTTTTGGACTAAGCTGCTGCTCTGGGTTCCAACAGACCAGGTCTGGATGGTCTGATGTCATGCTAAAATGTCACATTATCAAACTGAAACTTCAAGGACTCTGACAAATTTCACAACAGACCAGCATTTTTTCTTTTCTGAAAACAAGAAATTCTAGTCTACCTGTGTCAGTACTGTAAGAAATCGAAAAGTATGCACCTCTTGTGGCTTTCTTAAGAATGTGCACTTGGCATGACTCAAGATGCTTCCAGAACTCATTGGGCTTTTTTTGTCTTTTTATGAACATTCTTGTTGCCCAAATACATTCTTTCTTTACCTTTCAGATTCACTGTCTCCACATTTTGCTTAAAATTAGGCAAAGTGATTCCAGTTTATCATGAAGTCATCTTGCTCGCTTTATCATAGAATTTGACTAGTCACTGTTCAAGACTCCTTGTTACCCCTGCCTCCCATTCGCAACTTTTGCCTTTAAAATCATCCTGAAATCTGTAAGACCTCAGCATCCATTATAAAGGCAAGTTGGATTTTGTGGTACCGGGGCAGTCATCCTAAACTCAAGCCAGATAAATTATTTTACCTTATTCCCTTTGCCTCGGCTTTCCTCTTTAGGTTGACACACCTCTCTATGCTCTTCTCAAATATGCATCATTCTGACCACAGTGGAATTAAACTTGAAATAAAGCTTTTAAAAACATACAAGTTCAGGGAACCCGCAGTTAGCGTAATGGCTATGTTGCTGGACTCCCACGTAGTTGACCACGGTTCGTGTCCCGAACCCGGTGGCTTAAAACTCACGCCGGGCGCGTGTGCGTGCGTGCCCAAGATCCCGAGAGGAGAATGGAGGAGAAGGGATTGTGGCGTGACCATCCCCCCTGGGGGGTGATTTTTCGCTTTCTGTCTCTATGCCTCTCTCTGTCTGTCTGGCGAGTGCATGTGCCCTATAGTGAAAAACCTCTCCAAAAAAAGAAAAAAAAAAAAATCAGAGTCAGAAGGTCCAGTGCCATAGCTTGGTTAAGTACTATGCATAGGGACCAGGATCCCACCTGGCTGACCACTGTTCAAATCCTGGTCCCAGTAACTTGAAAACCATACCCACGCATATGTGCGTGCGTGCGTGCGTGTGTGCATGTGTGTGTGTGTGTAATAAAAAAATAAATAAAAAGAGGCTTAGTGGTTAAGGCACTGGACTCTGATATGGCCACCTGCAGTTTGAGTCCCGTACCTGGTGGCTTGCTTTCTCACTTTCCCTCTCTCTTTCTCTATTTCTCTTTGTCTCTCTCTGATCAGATTAATATATAATTTATATATATATATTTTTTGGGGGGAGAGGTTGTTTTTGCTATAGGGCACGTGCACTCGCTAGAAAGTCAGAGACAGAGAGACAGAAAGTGAGAAATCACCCCCCAGGGGGGATGGCCATGCCGCAATTCCTTCTCCTCCATTCTCCTCTTGGGATCTTGGGCATGCATGCACACGCGCCCGGCGTGAGTTTAAGCCACCGGGTCTGGGACTTGAACCATGTTCGACTACATGGCAGCTGTGTGAGATCCTGCTTTCTACTATATATATATATTTACAGAATAAAGTAAAAGATCAGAGACAGAAATGCATTTTTAGGAACCTTAACCCTCAGAGCCACCTATGGCTTTCAGTTTCTCACACAATGAACTTCATGTATCTTTCTTTTCAACTTTGTTGTTTTAGGAACAGATATGTTTATTATTACATATCTATCACGGCGTCTTTTGACACTACTTGAAATGTGCATATCATCCTAGAGACAATTGGTTTTTCCAATGCTTCTTATTTGATACTCATTACTGCAAAGCCAAATTTAGTTTTAAAAAAAATTAAACAAGAAGTCATACTACCCATACCAATTATCTCTTGCTATTGAACAAAATTTAAAAGTATCTGGTAATTCCTATGTAAACTAGAAAATGTCATGTATATATTGCCATAATAGTCTTTTTTTTTTTTTTGGAGAGATTTTCACTGTAGGGCGCGTGTGCTCGCCAGACAGACAGAGAGAGACACAGAGACAGAAAGCGAGAAATCACCCCCCAGGGGGATGGTCACGCCGCAATCCCTTCTCCTCCATTCTCCTCTCAGGATCTTGGGCACGCACGCACACGCGCCCAGCGTGAGTTTTAAGCCACCGGGTCCGGGACACGAACCGCGGTCGACTACGTGGGAGTCCAGCGACATAGCCATTACGCTAACTGCTGGTTCCCCATAATAGTCTTTTAATAGTGTTTCAATCTTCTACAGTTTATGTAGGTACTTTTATAAAGTCATTCATTATTGTAGCAGACACTTTGATGCAAAGATTGTATTCAATTTATGAAAGTCCAACAAACCTCTAAATATGTTAAATTAAACCAATTATCAATGAAAAACCCACTGACAAACATTATATTTTGAAAATATGTTTTTTTAAATTTCTATATTTACTTTTTGCAGTAAAATAGTTTTCTCAAATTAAGGCACTAAAAGGACAATGCACTCCATTGAAAGTGTTCTAAGGATAATTTACATTTCAAACAGTGCATACATTCCTTATATATTTGTTAACTTCATGTCTTTATCACTTAAGACAACAAAGAAATACATTATACAATTACAGAAATGATGTACCCCCGAAGGGACCAGCAGTTAGTGTAATGGCTGTGTCTCTGGACTCCCACATAGTTGACCACTGAGTCCTGGACCCGGTGGCTTAAACTCATGCCGGGTGCGTGTCCGTGCATGCCCAAGATCCCTAGAGGAGAATGGAGAAGGGCTTGTGGCGTGGCCATCCCCCCTGGGGGATGATTTCTCACTTTCTGTCTCTCTGTCTCTGTCTTTCTGGTGAGCGCATGCACCCTATAGCAAAAAACAAACAAACAAAAACAAAAAAAAAAAACCTCTCCAAAAGAAATTATGTACCCCATAAAATACTTTTTTTTTTTTGGAGAGGTTTTTGCCATAGGGCGCATGCGCTCACCAGACAGAGAAAGAGAGACAGAGAGACAGAAAGCGAGAAATCACCCCCCAGGGGGGATGGCCACGCCGCAGTCCCTTCTCCATTCTCCTCTTGGGATCTTGGGCACACACGCACACGCGCCCGGCGTGAGTTTTAAGCCACCGGGTTCGGGACGCGAACCGTGGTCGACTACGTGGGAGTCCAGCGACATAGCCATTACACTAACTGCTGGTCCCCCCACAAAATACTTTTAAACTGGGTTCTTTTGTATAGTAGTTTTTAGTGTCTCTAGTAGTAAAATAACTCAATATTGCTTGGCAAAAATGCATAGCTTTAATGTAATTTTTTGGTCTTCTTTCATTCCCCAATCTATAAACTTGCTGAAATATATACAGTAAAACATAATGTAAGATATTTAATTTCACCATTAAGTTCAAATGGGCAATCAACACTAAGGCTTTTAAATTCTACAGTAAGGTCAATGACACTCAAGTGAAATCACTACTTTCTTAAAATATTAATAGTTTCCATAAAGTTTTTCTTCAAAGTTTTAACACTCAGCCTTTGAAAAGTTTATGACAGTGGGACTAGCAGATGGTGTAACAGTTATGTCACTGGACTCCCACTACTCAACCACAGTTCGAGTCCTGGACCCAATGGCTTAAAATTCATGCCAGGCATGTGTGTGTGTGTATGTGCCCAAATCCTGAGAGGAGAATGGAGGAGATGGGGTTGTGGTGTGGCCATACTCGTGGGGGGTGATTTCTCACTTTCTGTCTCTCCATCTCTCTCTCTCTCTCTAGTGAGCATGCATGCCCTATAGCAAAAATCTCTCTTAAAAAAAAAGTTTGGGGGACCAGCAGTTAGTATAATGACTATGTCACTGGACTCCCATGTAGTCGACCGCAGTTTGAGTCCTGGGCCCGGTAGCTTACACTCAGGCCAGATGCGTGTGCGTGTGGACCCAAAATCCCTAGAGGAGAATGGAGGAGAAGGGATTGCGGTGTGGCCATCCCCCCTGGGGGGGGGGTGATTTCTCACTTTCTTTCTCTCACTCTCTCTCTCTTTCTGGCGAACACGTGCTCTATAGCAAAAACCTCTCAAAAAAAAAAAAATGTTTGGGATCAGAAGATGGCGTAATGGTTACATAGCCAGACTCCCACATAGTAAATCAAGGTTCAAGTCCTGGACTTGGCAGCTTAAATCTCATGCCAGGTGCACATGCATGTGTGCTCAAAATCCTGGGAGGAAAATGGAAGAGAAGGGATTGCGGCATGGCCATGTACCCTGGGGGTGTGTGTGGGGGGATTTCTCATTTTCTATCTCTGTTTTTCTCTGTCTCTTCTGCGAGTACGCACACCCTATAGCAAAATAATCTCTTTCTCAAAAATAGTTTAAAAAGAAAAGTCTATGACAATGATACTGAAATTTACACATCAGAATCACCTGCTGCATTTGTTAAACGCACCCCAGAGATTCTGATTCAGAAGGTCTAGGCTAGAACCTGGCATTGTTTTGTTATGTTTAACAAATGCCCCAGAAGATTCTGATGCCCATCAGAATTTGAGAACTTCAGATGTAGTCAAGCCACATTTTCATTCTCCAGATTAAAAAAAAAAAAAAAGTTTCACTGTAAAGTACAGGTGTTTCCCAGAGAGAGGAAAGGAAAGTGACAAATCAGCATTTCATCCCACACCCCCCGGGGTGGTTATGCACAATCCCTTCTCCTCCATTTCTCCTCTCAGGATTTTGGACACGCATGCACTGCACCCAGTGTGTTTTTTTAAGCCACTGGTTCCAACTCAAACTGTGTAGTCAACTATAAGGAATCCAGTGCCTCAACCTTCATGCCACCTGCTGGCCCTCTCCAGATAAATTATAAGAAAATCACTTTCTTCAAAGTAATTGCTACATATTAAGACATAATAATTAAACATCTGGGCTCAGGAATCAGGCTCCCCTAAACCCTTGGGCAAAAATTACTTAAAACTTCCTATGCACCTATTCCTTATTTGCAAATGAGACTAATAATAATAGTACCTACCTGATAGATTGTGAGAATTAAATGTGATAATGTGTCTAGAGTACTTAGCAGGGTGCCAAGATACATAGCAGGTGCTTAGTAGATGTTGAACATTATTATTACTCGAAGATTCCTGTTACTGATCAGCACCAGGTTGATGATGTGTCCTGTTAACTTGGGCCAGGAGTGGTATTCAGGGACCCTCCAAGTCCTTTGCAATTGCTTGTTAAATTCTATGTTGATGGATTTTGTTATGAACTATCTCCATATCTCTGCCCAGATTCTCAAAGGGGTCTTTGACAATTTACTGAGCTCTAGAACCTTATTTCTCAAGTCGTGTCCTAGACAAGCAGCAACCACATTACTGAAGGCTTTTTAAATAGAAGTGCATTCTCAGATTTCCCCTGGATCTACTGAATCAAACATTACAGTTTAAACAAGATCCCAGGTAATTCTTGAGCACATTAACGTTTGAGAGGCATTCATTCAGGAATTTTCTAGATTTCCCTAATGACAGGAATTGTCAGGTATGCTCATTAAGTATGTAAATGTATCCAGCATATTTCCTGGAAATTCTGATTTATTAAATCTGGTAATTTAAAAATATTATTACAGATTGGTCTTATATTGGAATGTCGGGAAAGTTATGATGCATTTTTGCGTAGAAAACATAGAAAAAAATCTGTTGGCATTTGGACAACCTGATATTTAGGGAAGAAAGATAATCTTAAAGATAACCTATTTAGGGGCCAGCAGGTGGCAAGCCCTATGTTAGCTTGTGAGAATGTTCCAGTCACCTCTCTGTGGTTTCCTTTTTCTTTTTCTTAACTGCTTTCTCTTCTTTCAGCTACTGAGGTTATGCTATAGACTGAATGTTTGTATCTGTCCAAAATTCATACGTTGAAACCCTAGTTCCCAATATGATGGTATTAGGAGGTGGAGCTTTTCTTTGCAAGGTGATTAGGTCATGAGTGTGAAGTGCTCAAAAATGAGATTTGTACCCTTATACAAGAGACCCCCAAAAGTTCTCTTGCTGCTTTTGCCATGTGAAGATTTAGCGAGAAGATGGTTGTCAGTGAACCGGGAAGTATGTCCTCACAAGCCCCCAAGTCTGCTGACACCTTCCAGAACAGTGAGGAACGAATCTGTTTATAAGCTACCCAGTGTGTGACCTTTTGTTAAAGCAGCCTGAATGGACTAAGGGAGGCAGGATGGAGCCTAGAGGCCTCTCCTAAGAAAAGGTGTCCCTCTCACTCATTTAGAAAAACTAATGGGAACCACTCACAAAACTTTTATTCCTGGGCTTTAAGACTCTGATGGTGTGGAAGTCTTAGCATCCAAAGGAGGGATGCTTCCACCTAGAAACTTCTTCCATTCAATTGAAATCTAAAACTGCTCCAGTCCATTTGGACTCTGCCATCAGTGCAGAGAAAATATCAGAGTTGGCACACCTTGGTACCTGTGACTGTGAGAAAGGCAAAGAAACATAAAATGGATGTGTAGGAAGGAAATCATAAATACCAGCTGACGAGCTGCAGAAGAAAGGATGCCTTCATCTCTGCATACTCAGTTTTTGTTACGGTTGCCAATGTTAGTATTTAAATATGTTCTTCCCTCTCCTCCCAGTAAAATATA
>NW_006159731.1:2501342-2503012 GCF_000334495.1 Tupaia belangeri chinensis | reverse complement strand
TATATATATATAGGATGTGGTTCGATTTTTCTTAGTCCATCAGTAGCAGAAAGGTGAAAAACATCAGCAGAACCAGAGGGAAAATGCACGCAGCTTCATGTTGAGCCTGAGGCACATTTCTTCACCCCAGCAGGCACGTGCACTCTCCAGAAAGAGAGAAAGCACTTCCCCTGCCCCCAACACACACACCATCATGGGGAATGGTAACTGCAGTTCCTTTTCCTCCATCTCTCTCTTCTCAGGATTTTGGGCATGGTACATACCTGCCAGGCATGTTTCTCAAGTTACTGTATCCAGGACTTAAACTGCACTGTTGGCCATGTGGGAGCTAGCCTCCTCAACCACCATGCCGCTCTGAGGCACAGCTTTTAATGAGCTTCCTCACCGCTGTCTTTGATGTTGTCACAGCAGGACTTACCTTCTTGGGTTATGACCCTACCCTGTTGGAGACAGGGGATTGAGAGTGCTTGACCTGCCCAGGAAAGGACAGAATGTTCTTCGCAATTCTAAAGCCTTCCATAGTGTTTGCTGGTCCCACTTTTCCCTACTGTCATGTAGAAATAATAGCACTCCAGGTCAGCTGGTTGTGTGGTGGTTAAGGTGGCTGGATTCTTCATGACCAATTGTGTGACTAGAGCTCTGAACCCAGTGTCTTAAGAATCGTGCTGGGCATGGGTGAGTGTGCGTGCCCAAAGCTCCCAAAAGGAGGGAGAAACAGAAGAAATTGCGGTGTGACCATTCCCCACAGGGATGCTTTCTCACTTTTCTTCTGTCTCTGTCTCTCTCCTGTGAGTGCATGTGGCACCCACTTGCAAACTTAAAAATTAGAAAAGAAATTTAAAAAAAATACTATCCATAGGCTTAGACAGGAAATTAATTTGGTTATCCTGGTGATTAGACTAGTTTACCCACCAGTCCAAAAATCCTCCCTGCTCAGCGAATTTAAAGCTAAGAAACAAAAAAAGAAAAGAAAAAAGAAAGACTGCATCAGCTGTGAGAGAGTATTAGTACTTAGGCTGCTTCAAAACCCAAATGCTGGGAACCAGCAGTTAGCGTAATGGCTGTGTCGCTGAACTCCCACGTAGTCGACCGCGGTTCGTGTCCCGGACCCAGTGGCTTAAAACTCACGCCGGGCACGTGTGCGTGCGTGCCCAAGATCCCGAGAGGAGAATGGAGGAGAAGGGATTGCGGCATGACCATCCCCCCTGAGGGGTGATTTCTCGCTTTCTGTCTCTATGTCTCTCTCTGTCTGGCGAGTGCATGCGCCCTATAGTGAAAAACCTCTCTCAAAACACAAACAAACAAAAAAACCCAAATGCTTTTGACTTCCTATCCATATTAATCTTGCAATAGGTAGGAAAAAGGCCTAACATGATGCTGCTACATAACTGGATTTTTAAAAGTATATTGGACACATATGAAGGAACATGTGTAACCTGTGTAAATTTTGAAGCATAACAAAAGAAATACTGAAGGACTTACTACCCAGCATAAGGTCTAGAACATCATCAGTATTGTCAATGTCACTGGATGTACCTCTGCAATCCACACTTGCAGCCTGCTCCAATCCACCCAGGGTGACCACTATTCTGAATTCAGTCTTAATTATCGCCTTTCATTTAAAAGAAAATTGTGGCTTCAGCATATATCTTTCCCTCGTCAATAATTTA
>NW_006159731.1:2472226-2501311 GCF_000334495.1 Tupaia belangeri chinensis | reverse complement strand
ATTTTGAGCTTTATAAAAATAGTATCATACCATACGCACCAAGTGAAGATTCGTATTTTTTTCACTCATCATTGTTTATAATAGTTATGTTTTTTGCCTGTTGCTATCGCTCCATCAGTCTCACTGATGGAAAAATTTCTGTTTCTGTGGATATGCCACCCTTAACTTATCTACTCATATACCAATAGACATCTGAAAGTTTTCAGGCTTTTTGCATTTTGAAAAATGTACCTAAGAACATTCTAATACATGCTTCCCAGTGCACTTAAGCAGAAGTATCTCTACAGCACTTAACGGGAGTGGGTATTATGGTAGGCTAAGAATGGGTTCCCAACCTGCGATAGTTACCTTACATGGAAAAAGAGTCTTTAAAGATATAAATAAGTGAAGGATCTTGAGGTAGGGAGATTAAACTGGATTATCTTGGTAGTCCCTAGTTATAATCACGTATGTCCTTGTAAATGGGAGGCAGAAGGAGTTACCAGAGGTCTAGTGTAACTGATTTTGGATGTCTGGTCTGCAGAACTGTGAGAGAATCAATTTCTATTGTTTTAAAATCAAGTCTGTGGTGATTTCTTGTACCAACCATAGAAAACTAATACAGATATGCCTATGTTCAATTTTACAAAATATTGCCAAACTATTTTTCACTTTTTTTAGAGAGAGAGATTTTTGCTATAGGGTGCATGTGCTTGTTGGAGAAACAGAGAGAGAGACAGAAAGTAAGAAATCACCACCCCTAAGTAGGGATGACCGTGCCACAATCCCTTCCCCTCTATTCTTCTCTCAGAAGTCTTGACACATACGCACACATTCCTGGCATGAGTTTTAAGCCACCAGGTCCAGGACTTAAACCATGGTGGAATACATGGGAGTTTATGCCATTATGCCATCTGGTCCCACCAAACTGTTTTAAACAGAAATTACTAAGTACCCATAACTGATGACATGAGGATTTTGTGTATCAACTATTAGCTCCAGTTGCTGTTCCAGGATACCTATATCAAGATTTAGGCTAGGAAACCTGTTTCAAAGCTGTAATTACATACAACTTTAAAAACAGTTGAGGGAAGGGACCAGCAGTTAGCCTAATGGCTATGTCGCTGGACTCCCACGTAGTCAACCATGGTTCAAGTCCCGGACCCGGTGGTTTAAACTCACGCTGGGCGCGTGTGTGTGCGTGCCCAAGATCCTGAGAGGAGAATGGAGGAGAAGGGATTGTGGTGTGGCCATCCACGCTGGGGGGTGGTTTCTCTGTTTTAGTCTCTCTGTCTCTCTCTGTCTGTCTGGTGAGTGCACGTGCCCTATAGCAAAAACCTCTCAAAAAAAAAAAAACAGTTGAGGGAAAAAATAAAAAAGGTCTCTATCAGAGAATACGGATGGAGAGAGTAGGTTACCACTGATTACACACTCCCAAGTTATTACTTTGCAGGTTGCTAAAAACAGTTGTGTTCCTTACTTGATTATAATATTATTTCACCTTTAGGGACCTTAGAGAGATCATCTGTTGGCCCCAAGTCAGGGAGGTATAGCCAGTTCTCAAATGCACGAATAGGTTTTTAAGATCATTGTTACACCATATGCTTGTTTGAATGATTTCCTGGGGGTCAGCAGGTGGCAGGATGGTTAAGGCAGTGGACTCCCACATGGTCTACTGCACAGTTTGAGTCTGAGACCCAGTGGCTTGAAACTCATGCCAGGCATGTGTGCATGTGTGCCCAAAATCCTGAGAGGAGAAGGGATTGTCTTGTGGCCATCTTTCCTGGGGGAGGGGGGATGATTTCTCACTTCCCTTCTCTCTGTCTCTCTCTGGCAAGCACAAGCACCCTATGACAAACAAACAAATTCCCTATTGTGAAGGCATTTGTGTTGCTACATCAAGAGTAGACTTACATAGTAGGAGCATTTTCTTGGCTTCTGTACCTTGGAGAAGCAGTGGTTTTCATGACAGCCTCCAAGGACAGTAAGGGTTTGAACTCCAGTAAGGCCTCTCCACCCTTTACTCCTTGCATTTCTGCTTTGATTCAAGACAGACAATAATTCTCCATCTCATCAAACTTCCAACATTCTAGGATCATTTTGCTGCAGCTATTGACAGTATCAACCCATAAAGAATGAAAGCATAAGATTTTTAAAGAGTAGCATTTCCAGCTAAAAATCAGAAGGAAGCTTTGCAGCATTTATAAAAAATTTGCCATCAACGTGGCTTCAAGCAACACAAATGTATCTTGCAGTTCTGTAGGTCAGAAGTACACGTGTCTTGCTGGGATAAAATCAAGGTGTTGGCACGATTGCATTCTTTTCTGGAAGCTCTAGGGGAGAATGTGTTTCCAGCTTCCACAGGCTGCCACATTCCTTGGCTCATGGCCCCCCTCCACACCTCCAAAGCTAGCAGTGTGGCATCTCTCTGACTGTTGTCCCATAGTAATCTCTCCCCCAACCATGTCAGGAGAGGTCCTCCAATTTTTTTTTTTTTTTAATAATTTTTCTATTTATATTTCTGCCAAGGCCACTGAAAACACAAAAGCCTTTTCATCAGAAAGGTTAGCATAGATGTCTATTTCTTTTTCCTGTTTCTCCTAGAAGATGATCCCTTCTGATCAATGGTGACTCTACAATTATGTTAACATCTTCACCTTAAGCCAAGCTCTTTCTTCCTCATGTTTTTTGGCAGATGCACTTTTAGGTCTTCCGCTTCCTTATCTGATATAATCTGAATGGCTGTTACTTTCTGTTTTCTAAATCTTTGTTTACAGTAGAATTTATCTTCTCTCTCCTCTCTCGGTTCACCTCCTCTTGGCTTCACACTTGTTTTCTGTAGAAGGTGGTGATCTCTCTGAGTATTTTGCATTTAAAAGTCTTCTGCTAATAAATATGTAACCACAGGGACATGACTTACATGCGATAGGAACCTGTTGGTTGCATCCAGGGCCCAATTTGGTGGCCATCTTCACTTTCTTGGCTCGAATTACAGACAGGCTCCAAGGTCCTCCAATTTTAAAGACACATGATTTTATATTGGGCTCACCTGGGTAAATCAGGATAATCTCCCTTTCTCATGGCCCTTAATTGAACCACACTACAAAGTTCCTTTTGCCATACAGAGTAATATATGCACAGACTGTAGTAATTAGGACATGGATATCTTTGGGGTGAGGCCATTATTTTGCCTACAGATTTGTTTAAAGAGGGAAGCACAGGTACAAATGCTATACTTAATTAGCCGCAAGTGCTGTAGACATATAAGCCAAATAAGCAAACTTGTTCACAAGGCTCATCAGAACCTGTAAAGCATAACAAATGCATGTATTTCAAATTATATGAATGGAATTGTACAGTATGTACTCAATATCAATGAAATTGTGTAGTATGCACATCATCTTTTAACATTATTTTTGTGAGCTCCATCAGTCATTCATCCTTATTGTCGTAGAGCTTCCCATGCTGTGACTGTGACACAGTCTGTCCATGCATTCTGTTGTTTATGGGCACCGCGCGGTTTCCAGGTTTGGGGCTGTCATGCATTGCGCCCATGTCTTTTGGTGAATGAACGTGTTCTGTTGGGTTACTCTTGGCGGTGGTAATGCTGGGCCATGAAGTATGGATGTGTTCATCTTTATTGGAGATGTCCGATTTTCCAAAATGTCTGTACTGTACTACTCCTGCCAGCAATTTATGAGGATTTCAGTTACTCTGGATCCTCACCAGTACTTCTAATTTAATTTTTATTAAACATTTTTTTTCTATAGGATGTGTGTGCTCACCAGAGAGGGGGGGGAGGGGAAACAAAAGAGAGGTGAGAGGTGAAAACTTACTCTCCCCATGGAGAATTATCATACTGCAATATCTTCTCCATTTCTCCCTCCTTTTTGGATTTTGGGCATGCATTCACATGTACATGGCATGTTTCTCAAACTACTGGGTCTAGGACTTGAACTGTGTGATCAATCATGTGGAATCTAGTCACTTTAACCACCAGACCATGGGGCAGGCCCCTTTAGGGCATTTTTCTATTTAATTACATCTCTTTTTCTTATAGATTTCTAGGAAATCTTAATATATTTTGGAAATATGCCTTTTGTTGGTTGTCATTTGATGAACAGAAGTTATCATTTTAATACACTCTAAACCAATGTGTCAGTTCTCCTCTATAACGTTAGCACTGTTACTATTCTTTCTTTTAAAAAAATATATTGGGGCTAGTTGGTGGAATGGTGGTTAAGGCAACTGAATCCCACATAGTTGACTACTTAGTTTGAATCCTGTACTCTGCAGTTTGAAGAACATGCCAGGGGTTTGTGCATGCATGCTCAAAATCCTGAGAGGAAAGCAAAAATAAAGGGACTGTGGCATGGCCATCCCCTCAAGGGGTTGCTTTCTCACTCTTTCTCTCTTTCTCTGGCAAGTGCATGTGTCCTATAGCAAACTTAAAAAAAAAAAAAAAGAGTTACTATACATTTTGAGATCAATTTACTAATCCCAACGCATCTTACTTTCTCCTGAGTCTTAATTGTTCTTGCAGAAAACGGCTTTCAGTTTCTTAGGAATGTTAATTTTACTACAAAACTGTGATACAGATCAGTTATAACAAGCATCTGACATTGCTTGACTTATTAACATGTATTTGTTAAAAGGAAGATACTTACAAATGTTCATAGCTAGTCAGATAAAAATAAATTCTTAGTTCACAAGCCTGATTTTCTAGGTTTTTTTTTTTTTTCCAAAGCAAAAAAAAAAAAAACCTGCCTTACTTTTAAGAAACATCTCTCTGACTGTTGTCCCATAGTAATCTCTCCCCCAACCATGTCAGGAGAGGTCCTCCAATTTTTTTTTTTTTTTAATAATTTTTCTATTTATATTTCTGCCAAGGCCACTGAAAACACAAAAGCCTTTTCATCAGAAAGGTTAGCATAGATGTCTATTTCTTTTTCCTGTTTCTCCTAGAAGATGATCCCTTCTGATCAATGGTGACTCTACAATTATGTTAACATCTTCACCTTAAGCCAAGCTCTTTCTTCCTCATGTTTTTTGGCAGATGCACTTTTAGGTCTTCCGCTTCCTTATCTGATATAATCTGAATGGCTGTTACTTTCTGTTTTCTAAATCTTTGTTTACAGTAGAATTTATCTTCTCTCTCCTCTCTCGGTTCACCTCCTCTTGGCTTCACACTTGTTTTCTGTAGAAGGTGGTGATCTCTCTGAGTATTTTGCATTTAAAAGTCTTCTGCTAATAAATATGTAACCACAGGGACATGACTTACATGCGATAGGAACCTGTTGGTTGCATCCAGGGCCCAATTTGGTGGCCATCTTCACTTTCTTGGCTCGAATTACAGACAGGCTCCAAGGTCCTCCAATTTTAAAGACACATGATTTTATATTGGGCTCACCTGGGTAAATCAGGATAATCTCCCTTTCTCATGGCCCTTAATTGAACCACACTACAAAGTTCCTTTTGCCATACAGAGTAATATATGCACAGACTGTAGTAATTAGGACATGGATATCTTTGGGGTGAGGCCATTATTTTGCCTACAGATTTGTTTAAAGAGGGAAGCACAGGTACAAATGCTATACTTAATTAGCCGCAAGTGCTGTAGACATATAAGCCAAATAAGCAAACTTGTTCACAAGGCTCATCAGAACCTGTAAAGCATAACAAATGCATGTATTTCAAATTATATGAATGGAATTGTACAGTATGTACTCAATATCAATGAAATTGTGTAGTATGCACATCATCTTTTAACATTATTTTTGTGAGCTCCATCAGTCATTCATCCTTATTGTCGTAGAGCTTCCCATGCTGTGACTGTGACACAGTCTGTCCATGCATTCTGTTGTTTATGGGCACCGCGCGGTTTCCAGGTTTGGGGCTGTCATGCATTGCGCCCATGTCTTTTGGTGAATGAACGTGTTCTGTTGGGTTACTCTTGGCGGTGGTAATGCTGGGCCATGAAGTATGGATGTGTTCATCTTTATTGGAGATGTCCGATTTTCCAAAATGTCTGTACTGTACTACTCCTGCCAGCAATTTATGAGGATTTCAGTTACTCTGGATCCTCACCAGTACTTCTAATTTAATTTTTATTAAACATTTTTTTTCTATAGGATGTGTGTGCTCACCAGAGAGGGGGGGGAGGGGAAACAAAAGAGAGGTGAGAGGTGAAAACTTACTCTCCCCATGGAGAATTATCATACTGCAATATCTTCTCCATTTCTCCCTCCTTTTTGGATTTTGGGCATGCATTCACATGTACATGGCATGTTTCTCAAACTACTGGGTCTAGGACTTGAACTGTGTGATCAATCATGTGGAATCTAGTCACTTTAACCACCAGACCATGGGGCAGGCCCCTTTAGGGCATTTTTCTATTTAATTACATCTCTTTTTCTTATAGATTTCTAGGAAATCTTAATATATTTTGGAAATATGCCTTTTGTTGGTTGTCATTTGATGAACAGAAGTTATCATTTTAATACACTCTAAACCAATGTGTCAGTTCTCCTCTATAACGTTAGCACTGTTACTATTCTTTCTTTTAAAAAAATATATTGGGGCTAGTTGGTGGAATGGTGGTTAAGGCAACTGAATCCCACATAGTTGACTACTTAGTTTGAATCCTGTACTTTGCAGTTTGAAGAACATGCCAGGGGTTTGTGCATGCATGCTCAAAATCCTGAGAGGAAAGCAAAAATAAAGGGACTGTGGCATGGCCATCCCCTCAAGGGGTTGCTTTCTCACTCTTTCTCTCTTTCTCTGGCAAGTGCATGTGTCCTATAGCAAACTTAAAAAAAAAAAAAAAAGAGTTACTATACATTTTGAGATCAATTTACTAATCCCAACGCATCTTACTTTCTCCTGAGTCTTAATTGTTCTTGCAGAAAACGGCTTTCAGTTTCTTAGGAATGTTAATTTTACTACAAAACTGTGATACAGATCAGTTATAACAAGCATCTGACATTGCTTGACTTATTAACATGTATTTGTTAAAAGGAAGATACTTACAAATGTTCATAGCTAGTCAGATAAAAATAAATTCTTAGTTCACAAGCCTGATTTTCTAGGTTTTTTTTTTTTTTCCAAAGCAAAAAAAAAAAAAAAACCTGCCTTCATTCTAAGAAAATAATGTTTAATTTTTTAAAATTCTGGGTGCCGAAAGAATAAAAATAAGTATCTTTAGAAAAATAACCTGTCATCTCTTTTTTATGCCAGAAATAGTCATAGGATAGTGTAAAAAAATAACCTTTCAAATCTTCTCTCTAAATCTGATCAGATAGTTCCTTTGCAAATTATTTACATCCCTCCAATCAATCAATATTTAGTAAGTAACTTCTGTGTGTTGGACACTCCAGTGGTATGGCTCCCGTAAGATACTATACCCTGTGACTTTTTCTGAAGGCCACAGGATGCAGCCTAAGGGGAAAGCACCAAGCTTCTAAGCTTCATCACACGTTTAGAGAATCCTGAGGCATATTCACAAGAGTCCTATCTCAAGACTGGAGTCTTGCTTGCCTTGTTCTTGCCAGTCCCACCTCCCCTAGGGCTGACTGGAGGCCTAGTTCTGAACCCTAAGAAGCCCTGTGACTGGAGCCCTGTATCAGCCAAAACCTAACAAAGAAAGCAGATACCATACTAAGTACTTAGAATAGAATTTAATGAAGGGAAAATGATGACATGAGTGATGAGTGAGTAGCTGAAAAGCCCATAGGGGTGTTAAACATCATAGATATTAGCAGCCGCAGGAAGGCACTGTACAATCACTAGGCTAGGGGGACAGAGGGGCAAGATGATATAATGTCCCCACTTAACATATACCAAATGCTTGCACTCTATGGAAAAAACTGAAAGACTGGAAAAGATGTAGAAACGTGGAGAACATTGCCGTTACTGGAGACAGTGTGGGAAGAGCATGGGACGTAGGAGAGGGTGAAAGGAAGAGAGTGAAGGAGAAAAATAGATAAGACGTTTAAGGGACACAGAAATGGAGGATTGTTTGTTGATAATGTATATGATAATATCTTTAACCGGACTGGTATGTAGTGTAGTTGTGCTGGGAAAATTCTTTTTACAAGCTGTGGTAAAGTACAGTGATTAAATATATAAAATTTTTAAAAAGTACTTGAAGCTTAAAAATAAAATAAAATAAATGACAAAAAAAAGATGATATGATTAGATCCAACTGCAGTCTGTGGAGGTGCCCCAAGGACCCAGTACTGGGGAAAGGAGACTCCTGAGAAAGAGGAGGTCTGAGCCCTGGTCTAGCTTGGACCATAGCAGATTGTTTTTAAATGTTTTACATATTAGGTTTCTATATACAATTTTATTTGAATTAAAACCTTCCAGTTTTTTTCATTTTCAATAATCATGAGTTCTGGACAAGAGCAAATTAATGAAATCTTCCATAAATGCAAAGTCCATTAATATGTTTGATGGTTCTAGGAAGCAGATTCTTGATTGAAGTGTGATTTACTGCAGCATGGAGACATATGAGGGGACTTCAGTTTTGGAGGAATGGAATTGAAGTATAAGTTTATTTTGGTACAAAAATATTTGAAATACATAATTTTTAAAATAATATACATTTTCCATGACATTTTTGAAGAGCTCTAGTAGTTTAAACAGTCTCATCAGTCTGCAGTGTATAGGGGGGTTTCTAGTTTGTTTTCTTTTATTAGTTTGTTTAACATTATTCATTGTCGTTATTTAATTTATTTTTTTGAAGTTGACCAGAGAGAGAGAAGGAAAGCGAGAAAGCAAGCTGCCAAGTCCAGGACTTGAACTGCAGTCAGCCATGTGGAAGCCCAGCCACCTTGACCTCTGAGCCACCTGCTGGCCCTAGTGTATAGAGTTTTTAATAACAATCGTTTAAGCCTATGTGATAGCTGTCATCAGACATGTCTCCAGGAGCGACGTACGCATAAACAAGTATATGAGAAACTGGGTCAGCAAATATTATGACCAGAAAATATTGTGGGTTCCTGGATGAACTCTCATAAACAATAGTGACTATTTTCAAAAAAAAGTATTTTTCAGTGAAATATACAGTTTAAGTAGTTTGAATTTGCTATTGACAATTTTTTTCATTTTGAAATAGTGACTTATCTCCTTAGCAAAATTGTGAAATGTGACTTTTTTGTCTCCTTCACTTTTTTATCTTTTCTTGCCTTTTAAATATAATGCAACTTTTAAAAAATTACTTATATACAAGTATCTCTTTCAGATACTTGTGAAGGACACATAGTCACTCTGAGACTCAGGATGTGGTTAAAGTTAGCCACTAATAGCGAAAAACAGTGATGGATATGTGTCTTGTGTTCTGCTTGCAAGATTAATATCAGCTCTAATGACTTATATAGCTATATTTGTATGATTTAGAAGTATGGATTCACTAGGTGGAATCTTATATAGCCATTCAAATGATTCTTACAAAGTTAATGTAACCACTACTTAGTAGAACTGAAGGATATAATATAGGAAGCAATTATTGGATTTTTACTATGCAAAAATATGTCATGACTTTCCTGACAACCTAATATGTCATGACACATTTTCACATAGCAAAAAGTCATGACATATTTTTGCATAGCAAAAACCTCTCTAAAATATAGTCATATAAGGTTATCAGGAAAATCATGACACATTTTTTTGCATAGTAAAACATGTCATGACTTTCCCAACAACCTAATATGACTATAGTCAAACATGTATGCATAATATTCTTTGATCTGACAATTCCACTTCCTAAATAGGCTTATAAAGATAAATATACAAGGATACCTACTACATTGTTAATAACACCAAAAATTAGCAACAACAAATCTTCACCAGTAGGGATTAGATTAAAACGTATGGTACAGGGACCAGCAGATGGCATAATGGTTAAGTCACTGGACTCCCATGTAGTCAACAATGTTCAGGTCCCAGACTGGTGTCTTATAACTCATGTTGGGCACGTGTGCGCATGTGCCCAAAATCCTAAGAGGAGAAGGGATTGCAGTGTGGCCATCTTCCCTGGGTGGATGATTTCTCGCTTTCTGTCTCTCTAGTAAGTGCACGCTCCCTATAGCAAAAATCTTGGGGAAAAAAACATGTATGGGACCAGCAGTTGGTATAATGGCTATGTCGCTGGACTCTCATGTAGTTGACCATAGTTCGAGTTCCAGTCCTGGTGGCTTAAACTCATGCTGGGTGTGTTTGTATGTGTGCCTAAGATCCCAAGAGGAGAATGGAGAAGGGATTGTGGGGTGGTCATTCCCCCTGGGGCATGACTTCTCACATTCTGTATCTCTGTCTCTCTCTGTCTCTTTCTGACGAGCACATGCACCCTATAGTGAAAACCTCTCCAAAAAAAAAAAAAAGATGGGGCTGGCAGATGGTGTGGTGGTTGAAGGCTGACCAAGCCGGTCTGCTTTCTCTCCACTCTGTATCTCTCTCTCTCACTCACTCCCCCTCTCTGGTCAAATTTAAATAAATAAGTAAATAAATAAATAAACTTAAACAAAATAATTCTAAAAAAAAAAAAAAGAAAAGTATGTTGTGGGACCAGTGCTTAAGGCAGTGGATCTGACAGTCTGCTTTCTCTCCACTCTGTATCTCTCCCTCACTCCCTCTCCCTCTCTGGTCAAATTTAAATAAATAAAAAAAACAACCAAACAAATAAATAAATAAAATAATTCTAAAAAAAAGAAAAGTATGTTGTGGGACCAGTGGTTAAGGCAGTGGATTCCCACATAGCTGACTGCAGTTTTAGCCCCAGACCTGGCATCTTGAAAATCACATCAGGTGCATGTGCATGCATGCCCAAAAACTCCAGGAGGAAAATTAAGAAGAAGGGATTGTGGTATGGCCATCTCTCCTGGGGAGTGATTTTCTCACTTTCCCTCTTACTGTCTCTATGGTCAGCATATGCTCCCAATGGCAAAAATCAAAAAAAAAAAAAAATTATGGTGCACTCAAACAATGAAACACTATATAGTCATTTTAAAAGTGGAGTACATATATATCTGAATATTGAAAGATATCTGGTATATTGTTATGTGTGGGGGGAAGCAAATTACAGAATAATAGGTATGATATAAGCCATTTAGTAAACAAAAATCAGCATATATAGTATATACTATGCAATAAATATATATCAGATACTACATATCAAGATTATAAATGTATATATAATATATATGATATATCTAGCTTTTCACAACAGTAAACCCTAGGATAGGGCTTAAATAAGCATCACTTTCTCCTTTATTCATTTCTGTATGTGTATTGTTTATAGTAAGCATGTTGATTCATGATACTTTATAATACAATATAATTTATAATATAATACATACTATTTACAATACTAAATAACATATTTCAACACAGAAAAATCTGAAAGGAAATCAGTAACATGATAGTTGATGGAATCATAAATTTAAAAAAGTGTTTTTACTCTGATAAATTTTATTCCATGTGTATATTGTGCTTTTGTTAAAAAAAAAAAAAAAAGGCCACACCCATAGTGCAGTGGTTAAACCCTGTGTATAGGAAACCAGGTCCCACATGGCTGCCTGTGTTTGGAATTCTGGTCCCTGCAGCTTGAAAAACATACTGAGTAGATGCGCATTTATGGCCCAAATCCTGATGGAATGGAGAAATGAAGGGAAAAAGGATTGCAGCATTACCACGCCCAATTGGCATGTGTTTTCTCTCTCTCTCATGCACTTCCACTTTCTGGCATTTCAAGAAAAGAAGGTAGAGAACCAGGGATGGAGTGTTTAGGGATTGGAGTAAGTCATTTAAATACCTAACCACCTTCTAGCTTCAATTTACTCCCTCTAGTAATTTTTAAAACCCCATAGGTGCAGCCAAGCAGGTCAGGCCAGTTAAGAAGGCCAAACTATGAGGGGAAAAGGACTCAGGGGTGAATATACAATTGCTGCTAGAGAGCCCCTGAATGTGTACCACCACTGTGTTAATCATCTGAACTGCTGACATTGGTGTACCTCACAGGGGAGGGCATTTTTTCCAGGAGTTCAACTTCTCCATTTGTTTTTGTTTTGTTTGTTTGTTTTGTTTTTGACAAACAAGTTAGGCATTTTTTATTTGATTCTTGTTATCCAGACATTCAAAGTAGTAGGAGATCACTTAATATATTTACGAAATACATTCAAGAGTACTTGAAGTTCATGGAGAAATCAATTACAGCTTGAGTTTATTTTGAAACAAAATTTAAGTATCCATGTATAGATTTTTCATAATACAAAGTTTTAAGAACCTTTTGAAGACCCCCTTTTGTGTAATGCTCATAATTTTTCTCTCACATAAGAGAAGTGCACAATTGTTTTATTTGGTCCATTTCCTTTCTGATTAAATAATGAGTGGCATACAGGCTGTTGTTTTCTTCTTGATGGAAGAACACACCTTTTAATTATAATCTGAAACACTTTTAATTCACTGACAGCTACATCTGAGCAGCCTCTGAACTAACATCTTAAAAGTTTTTCTTAATAGGAAACAACTGTCTAGCTGTTCTCCATTTGTTTGAAGGAGCCATCAGCAAATGCAACTCCAAACTAGAGTTTTAAACAATGAGTGAATTTGGCAGCTTCCTGGAGCACTAGAGTCTTGAGGCAGTTAGACCTTCAACCCTATGATGTCAGCTTATTTCTCTGAAGAGCTCATAGCATGGTTTTTCTCAGAAATGTTGGCCATCTGATGCAAAAATGTGGAGACCAGCTCCCCACCTTAGGGATTCCTTTTCTGGTAAACTTTTGCAGGGAGATTCTTGTTATGCCAGGAAAACTTATGCAGCATATTTCAGCTGCTCCAGAATTTGAATTCCATAGATCATTGTTCATAGATGGTACCATTCTCAGTAGGCTCCTGCCAGGACCCCTGCTTTCCCAGCTTTTACAGTTACCTTTCTTGTTAGGGAGTGAGGGTCCAGGGAACAACACAGGGCTGGCAAACCAGAACCCCCAAATCAACAACCAAGACCCCAGCAGGTAGGATTTGCTGCAAAATCAGAAAGTTGATCAGATTTATGGCACCTGAGTCAGTAGATAGGACTACCATTTTGCAAGGAGCTCGCTGATGGAAACTATTTCATCAATGGAAAATCATCACATTGCTTCAGTTCTTTGCTGCTGTGTTTTTAATTGGTGAGCTCCAGGGCTTTGTGGTCAGGGTTGCAGAATACATAACTAAAGTTATTTCATGACATAAAAAAACAAAACAAAACAAAACAAAACTTTCAAACACCAAAATTAGGAAAGAAAAGAAGAATTAAAATGCCACAGAGATGAAAATGTGTTTTTCTAGGACAAAGGTAAGTGAACGATTTAAGTTCATGGCGATTTTTAGTTTCATTCCCACACATATACAAATAATCCTTTTTAAAAATTCTATTCAGCGCTCGGGTACAAGTACACAATGTACCCAGAAAGTTCAAGTGTCGATTATCATTATTAATACCCTTGTTTTCCTTGCTTGCTCATTGCCAAATAAAACAACAAAATAAGCACAAGCTGCTGCAGTAAAACCACCAGGAGCACAGGCATCTTGATAGGAAAGGCCGTGTCAGCTTTTCTATTTCCTACACGGAGGGCTTCTTTCCTTGTAAGGATGGAAACTTGGAGAAAGTTACCACACGCGTTATACTGACAACTATCCAATTTCACAGGCAGAAGAGTTTCCTTTGTTTTCTTGAGTAAAATGGAAACAGACACGTATGTCTTAGAAGGTAGTTATGGGGGCCAGCAGGTGGCGGTGGCTGGGGTGCTGGACTCCCACATGGCCAACCAGGGTTTGAGTCCTAGACCTAATGGCTTGCTTTCTCACTTTCCCGAAAGGAAGGAGAGATGGAGGAGAAGGAATTGTGGCATGGCCATTCCCCATGTGAGGGAGCTATCGTCACCGCTCCTCCAGTGATGCACACGTCCTCCAGCAATTTTTTAAATTATTTTTTTAAAGAAAGAGTTTATAGTAGGAAAAAGCAAAAGAGACGTTGAGGGATGCTACTATCTCAGAGGCTGTGTTTTTCCTCTGGACATGTAACTTCCATGTGGGGGGTCAGGTGTGGTTTTGTGTTGTTTTCTCTGGGAGCTTTTGCACAGAGTCCTCCTATCTGTGGAGACAGTTCTCAGTCAGTTCTGAGACAGGAGACTGGAGCGGGGATGCTTTAGTCCCAAAGGTATGCAGTTTTCCACTAAAGTGGTCTAAGGAATGTCCCAAGCAGGCATTTCTACCAATGAGGCAAGCTAAGGGATTCTTTCTAATATTTGGAACTTCACTGAGCTGTGGAAGGAAGAAATGAATATGGTTTCCTTTTTTTCTTTCTTTCTTTTTTTTTTTTTTAAACCTGAAACAGGAGCAGAATTGTAGCTGTCACAAGCTGACTAAATATTTTTTTATAGTACCAAAGCCTTTAAAAATCCTTGGATCACTCATGAGAACTAATGTTTATGTTGGGACCTTTACATTAGTTAAGGGCTGAGCGTGTGTGTGTGCAAGTTACGTGTGCACAGTGCCAGTCATCTGCCTGGTGGCTCCATGTCTGGGGAGGGTGGGAAGAGCAAATTATTCTATCCATGGTCTGGAATAACTTAAGACTGCAGAGAAATAGACTTCAGTTCAACATTCTGAAAACGGAAAATCAGGATGAGGTTTATAGCAAGCCTAGGAATGCCCTTGACATTCAAACCACGCACCCTAGCCTCCCTGACTACCAGATGGGTAATTCTACTCTCCCTACGCTGCCTGTGCAAGTCCTGTGCAGTGTCAGAATTCAGAGCGTAGGCCTCAAAGCCCTGTGAGGATTTTATTTTTTGGAGATAAGCCTGAGACCCAACGGCAGAGGTTGATTTCAGTCTTCTCTCTTAACAGAGCTACTACATGAACAATATATAGAAAAAGGAAACTGCACCGTTTTCTTTGCAGTTTTGTGAATTTTTTTAGATTAATGAGTCTATGGATCATTCACTGGAATATTCTCTACGTACTCTTTTGCACTTGTAAAACATCAGCTTCTGAAAGGCTTATTGAGCCATTTCACTGAGTTGACCCTTAGGAAATCCCAATGTGACTGTGAAGGTCTAGATTAGACTAGAAACAACAAAAAATTTTCTTCCCACAGTTGACGAGTAGAAGGGTCTTTCAGTGGGAATATGGTAGGTGATTATTTTCAAAGTGTAATTTTCAGAAAGTGAAAAACATGCATTTTAATACAAGGGTCTTTAGAAATTAATGAAAACTGTATTATGAAGAGCTATGCATGGACTTCAACATTTTTTTGCACTAAAATAAACTCATAATTTAATTCCATTTTCCACTTTTTGAAGTTCTTACCCATACTTACATGAGCACATGTCAAATATCTTGTTCACTGGTGAGCCATCAGTTGCTAAAACTAGTTCATAGGAGAATTCAAGAGACTGAGTATATATAGTTTATGAAAGAAAGAATTTAGTAATAAGATTGCTAACTTAGATTTAAAAAAAAAACAAAGTTGATTAGAATGCAAAATGGTACAGAAACCTTAGAAGGTAGTTCAGTCATTTCTTTCAAAGTGAAAGTTACCATACAATTTAGCAATGATATTCCTATTTACCTAAATGAATTGAAAACGTATGTGCACACAAAAACCTACACACACAAGTTTTTTTTTCAAGAATTATTTATTTAATTTTATTTATCTTTTTTATTTTTTTTTAATTTGCTACTGAAGATGTGCACTCACCAGAGAGAGAGAGAGAAAGTGAGAAGGCAAGCTGCAAGGTCCAGGATTTGAACTAGTTGATCAAGTGGAAATTCAACACCTGAATCACCACATCATCTGCTAACCCCTGAACACAAAAGTTTAACAGCTTGATTTATAAGTGCTAAAAGCTGGAAGCAAGCAAAATATCCCTCAATAGTCAAATAAACTATCTTTTTTTTTCTGAGAGATTTTTGCTATGTGCTCACTGGAAAGACAGAGACAGACAGAGAGAGAAGGTGAGAAAACAACTCCCGGTGGTGGTGGTGGTGGGGGGTGTTGGCCAGGCTGCAATCCCTTGTCCTCCATTCTCCTCTCGGAATTTTGGGCATGCATGCACACACACCCAATGTGAGTTTCAAGCCACTGGGTCCAGGACTTCAACTGTGGTCAACCATGTGGGAGTCTAGCACCTTAGACAGATAAACTTTGGTATATTCACACAATAATGAATTAGCATTTAAAAGGAATAAGGTATGAAGCCACAAATAGAATAGAGGAATCTTGAATGCATATTACTAAGTGAATGAAACCAATCTAAAAAGAATACCTGCTTTTATTTCAACTGTGAGCTCCTGATGGAAGGAAAACTTTAATGGGATAAAAAGATCAGTGGTTGCTAGGAGTTCAGGGGAGGGATGAATAGGTGAAGCACAGGGAATTCTTAGGGCACTGAAACTGTCCTGTAAGAAACTGTAATGGGGGGATATATGGCATTTTGTATTTGCTAAAACCCAGAAACTGTACAACACAAAGAACGACTCCTAATGTAAACTATAGACCTTGGTTAGTACTAATTAATACCAGTGTATCAATATAGGTTCATCAGTTAAATTAATGTACCGTGCTGATGTAAGATGTTAATATAAGGGGAAACTGCAGGTAGAAGTGAGGGGAAGAGAGGATATATGGGAATTGTGTGTACTATCTGCTTAATTTATCGGCTACTCTAAAATTTCTAAAAAGTCTATTACTTAGACAAGTGTGTTACTGTTGTGTAGGGTAATAACACGACAAGCATTAGGATTCCCTTTTCTAGCCAACAGAAATTATTTCTAATTCTACTCTACAAAAGTCATTTGCCACATTTTAATACTGTCAGCTTAGGTCTAATTTCACAGAATGTGACCCCTAAGCAATAATAAATGAAAGGTTAAACAAAGGTGCATTTCCCTAGAGAATTTTATGTGAGCAGGCCTGGTAGACAATAGCAATGAAACACTGAAAGGTCAGATATAGGCATCCTTTTTCTTTACTTTTTTAAAAACAATTATTTTATTGAACTTCATTAATTTATTTATTTTGATTTGACCAGAGAGGACAGAGTGAGAAAGTGAGAAAGCAAGCCACCAGGTCCAGGACTTGAACCAAAGTCGGCCATGTGGGAGTCCAGTATGTTTAACTACCATGCCACCTGCCTTTTACCCTCACTTTTAAGTTTCAAATTATTTTTTAACATTATCAGATTTTCTATTTGCTGGAATGACTGCTTTTTCCACTTTTGACAAATCTCATCAACATTTTTCTAAATTATGAGTTGGCTATTTGTATTAGAGTCCAATGAGAAAGTGGAAAGCATATTACTTATTTTATTTTAAAAGTATTTTATCCAGAGAGTGCATGTGCTTGCTAGAGAGACAGAGAGAGAGGGAAAGTGGGAAAACACTCCCCCATAGGGGATAGTCATGCCACAATCCCTTCCCCTCCATTTCTCCCTCCATTTGGGACTATGGCACATGCACTTGGAGGGTTTTTCAGGCTGCTGGGTTTGGGACTTGAACAGTGTAGTCAGCCATGTGGAATCCAGCTGCCTCACCCACCCACAATACCAGCTGGCCCCATACCAATTATAGTAACAAAATTTAATATAAGGAATTGTTTACCAAGTATTAGAAAACTGCAAGGGTAAAAAGAGAATATTAAAATATCACAGAAACAATACACTTAGGAAGTGATTATCATTCCCAGTGGGAGAAATAAAGGGAACAGGCTAGATTATTAAAATTTAGAACCATGGGGCTGGGACTGGACAAACTCAGAGAAGGGAGCCAGATCTCTGCAGAGGGGATGTGGCTGGGTGGTGATGACACCACCACGGGGCTGAAGCGAGGCTGCTTCTGGCAGTGTGGACAGCCTGCCAACTGGAATCAATTGCTAGGACTAGAAGACAGTGCCACTGCCCAGGTGAAGAGCAGTTTCCAGGGTGACACTGACAACAATAGGCTGCAAACAAGTACCTGTATCTCAGCATTGCCTATTCGCAGGAGCTATCAGAGAGAAAGCAGACAAACTGTGATTAGTGTGAGGGGAGTTAAAAAAGTTCAAGGAAAAGTGGAATTAAAATACAAATTTATTTTGGTGCAAAAAAAATGAAATTCATGCATTTTTTTCATAATATGCATTTCCATGAACTTTTAAAGATACCTTATATTACAAAGGAGTACATATCAGGGTGAGTTTGAGGCTGAGGATAAAGAGCTTAACAGGCTTTAACTAGAACATTCATAATTAATATGTTTGCTGTGTAGAAAAACCTGGACTTTGGGGTCAGACAGGCCTGGTTTTGTATCTTAGTTCAAATGTCTATTAGTGTGTTATGCTGGGCAAATACTGTATTGTATTTCTTTTCTCTAAGGCTCTCTTTCCTTATATGAAAATAGAGACAAGAATATCTATCTCATAGGGCTTTTGTGAGCATTTAATGATGATGATGCATAAAAATAACCCAGCATGGTGTTAGAGCCAGGGTCAAAATCTATACTGTGGTATTTCAGAGCGTATGATTTTTTTTTTATTTTGCCAGAGGGCATATGCTCTGGTCAGAGAGAGACAGAGACAGAGAGAGGGACAAAGCATCCCTTAACGGGACATGGTAGTGCTACAATCCTTTCTCTGTTCCTCCATCTGGTTGGGATTTGGGGCACACACACCTACATATGTAGTATGAGTTCAGTTCCCATATCAGGAATTCAAACTGCACAGTCAGCTAGCTATGTGGGATCTGACTCCCTCAACCTAGTAGACCAGGGGGCCAGTCCCAGGGACTATGCTCTTGGTGACTATAAACTGACTTTTCAATTTATTAGATTGTTAGGAAATCATGATGCATTTTGACATAGACATAGAAAAGTACATCATGAGTTTTATGATGACCTAATACAAGGAGAAACAACTGACAAATTAAAAAAGATGTAATTTTAGGAGTGGAAGTAGAGTGTGCCTGGTTACAGAAGGACAACGCAAACAGTCCTTGTGGTGATGAAACTATTCTGTCCCTTGACTGTCTTGTCCGGTTGACATATAAAAGTGTACAGGGGATAGCAATATGCAAATACGCACATGCACTAGTGTGAGTAAAGTTGGGAAAATCGGAATAAGAGTACCTAATAGAATCAATGTCAATATCCTGGTTGTGACATTACACTATAGTTTTAGAAAATGTTACCAGTAGGGGAAATAGCCATGTGTGCAAGGGGTCTCTGTTTATTATTTAACTGCCTGAGGATCTAAAGCTCAATTAAACAATAATGATATAGTTAATCATTGAGACTACCTTCGACTGTACAATTAATATTAACTGTGTGATGAGAAAAATACCAACCACGGACATATTCATGTGATACCAAACATCTTAAGCCATGTTTCTGGGAATATATAAATAAATAGTTTGAAGTTTGAAGCTGTTGGGCCAAAAAGAACGACTGAAAAACGCCCTGTAGGGGCTGATTTCTTACTTCCTTCTCACAGTCTCTGTCTCTTTCCAGCAAGCACATGGTGCCCTAAGGCCAAAAAAAAAAAGTGAGAAAAAAGTGAGGGTCTTTTATACTAGTAAAAGGGTACAATACATGTACTTTGCTTTGAAAGAATCTACATAGGGCAAAGATAACAGAGAACAGTCATGGGCATAGGACTATGTCCATTATCAGAAGCTGCTTGAAGCAAGTTATTGGCAGTTATGGTAGTTTATTGAGTAAGATTTGTGATCAGCCTAAGGGAGACTGCAAACCTGGAATTATCTTGAGAAAGAATGTCTTGTGACAGTCAGCTGTGTAGCCAACTATCAAGCTGGCTGGTCTATCGTTCACCTTTCTCTTAGTTCTCGGTCCTTTTTATATATATATATACGTATACACTTTATATATATATAATATGTATATATAAAAAAACATATATATAGTTATAGCAATCACTTTTCTGGATAAAATTTAGTTCCACAATGCCAATGAGTTTAACTTTATGAATATAAGAAAAAAGCTATATTGTCTTCAAATGATATTTTGACTTTTCAAAACTGAACAGATCCAATATTTTGAAAGATTTGGAACACTCTCCTAAAACATAAATGAAAGCTTAAAGCAACATAAATTTTTTAGACTCCATCCATTTTACCCCATTTATTGAAAGTAAAACATAACTGAAACAGGCTCCAACTTACCAAAAGAGTTCTACTTGGCTCAAACCATCCAGAGATTTACTTGGTTGTCCACATCAGCTTGAGTTTGGACACAGCCTGTAAACGGAGATTTAGTCATTATTTGGAATGTCAGGATGAAGTGACATTTCAAAGAACTCAGCTGGTTTCACAGATAAGGAACTTTTACAGAAGTATATGTCAAAAAGAGCTTGCCAAACAGCTGAGGTAACACACGAAGCCCAGATGGTTTCCTGTAGTGCCTTATCCCCTCTCTCTGTGGGTTTGTTCTTAAGCAAGTTACGGGGCCTTTACTTGGTTTGGGTACCTTCCTACTATGTGACTGGTTGAAGTAATCAGTTGTTTTGAATCAGTTGCCCATTCCCTAGGACTGTCCTGTGATTGAAGACGTATCTGAACTACTTTCTTGGCCTGTATCAAGTTTACCGGCCCAAGACATGATTGACAAGAATAATAAAAACACAGGTCAGATTTTGGTAGCCAAAGGAAAATGAGGATCATTTTGAGAATTCATTCCTCATCCCTACTATGCCAGACGCTGATGCTGCATCTGCCTGTTGGTTGGACTCGGGCCATCTCTCCCACCACTACGTGCTTCCCTCAGATGCCAGAAGGGAGGGAATAAAGATAAACTCTTTGCCTCATCTAGTCCCCTCTCATTTGGTAGTCAACCGCTTATGATATACGAAGCCACAAAACCCTATCATTGAAATGTAGTCAATGTTTTAGATAAAATATGGCTGTTTTGAAAAGGAAAATCAAATTCTTTTATTGGGTTTATAGACTTAGTAACTTGTTTTGAACCCTACACAATTAAAATGATTGTATTCTGAGCAGAGTGGGTGTTGCACAAATTCTTGTTAATCATCTGTGATAAGAACTGAGTAGGAAAAAAATCCACACATGGAACTATCTTGGTTGCAATTTGACAAAGACAGTTCGCTTTAATAAAAAAGAAAAAAAATCTCTTTTAGAAGATATGTTTATATTACTGATTTTATTTTAATTAAAAATCTTCCGTCTGTATAGCAAGAGCTATGAATATAATCTCAGAACTTTCCAAAATACCTTCCACTTGTGGTATGAGGTCAAACCACCAAAAAAGACAATGGAGTGGATTGATGAGCAGAAGAGAAAATTGCATGCATGTCTGGGCTTCTTCCTCTCAGGCTCCCACGAGCTCTGCTAAAAGGAGGCTGCCAATGGTGTACAAAGGTCTGCCCTTGGCTGCAAATAACTGTGCTATTCTCAGGGCATCAAGCACTCTATAAGGCAAGAAAGCCAGTGTATTTGTGAGTTGAGAAACACAGTTGTAAAAGAATTTCACATTCCAGCAAAGAAGTTTCTAGTGGACCATATTAAGTCAGAATAGAGTTAGAATTAGATAATGCCTTTATAAAGGTGCATGTGTTGAAAGTGGGCAGAAGGCTAGAACTGACAGTGCCATTCTTCCGGTCTATACCACATATAGGCCACTTGGTTTGGCCTTCATCCCAGCATGCAGAACCCTCTCCTAGTCAGCTGTGCTACCAATGATGGCTACCACAGTGGAAAGACAGGAGGAAGAAATCCATGCCTTACCCATCAATCCTGGAAGACAGGTAGTAAGCCCAACAAGCGTCTTTACAGACAAAAGTCAGAATGTTAACAATAATCACAAAGTGAAGGCAAAGTTATCACAAACGATCTTTTTTTTTTTTTTTTTCTGGCATCATGATCATAGTTTTCTGGAAGATGTCCAGATCAAAAGTTGATGGGGGCAACTGTTGTGGATATTCATCTGGAGGAAATCCTTTCAAGTCAGCATATTTCCTGACGTTTCTATTTTTGCTGATGGTACCATCACTTTCCTATCATCCAGCCTTGACATCTCAGAAACACACCCCAAACTCTTTCATCACTTGCTACATGTAATTAGCCAGTGCAGTCAATATACTCCTTTTCTCCTGTCATAATATTCTTGTATCTGTACCTGCTTTTAGGTTTATTCCCATTGTCATTCTCTCACATCTAAATATGGCCTTGACCCTTTTTAAATCTTATTTAAAAAGAGAGAGAGATGGAGGAGAATCTCTTCTCCTCCATTTCTCCATCCCATCGGGATTTAGGGCATGTAATCACATGTGCTCGACATGATTTTCAAGCCACTTAAGTCAGGATTTGAATGGTATGTTTGCCCATGTGGGATCCAGCTCCCTTAACCACTATGTTACACAGCCAACCCAGCCTGGGACTTTTAACACACCAATTGTTCCCCTCTGAAAACTCAACTTCTGAACACCATTACAGCATGTCACTCACTCATTCAAAAGTTTTCAGTGGCACATCCAACATACTATTAGATAACGGTCTAAATTCAACCAAGCATCCACAGGCTATAAAAATCTGGCCTTGGAGTTACACTTCCAATCTTATCTTCCTATGAATTATGCATTCTTTCCAAATGAGCTTATTGCTGTTCCTAAAACATTTGACTCATTTCTATTTCCTTGGCCTTTCCAACTCTGTAGTCCTGCTTGAAATGCCTTCCCTCATTCATGTCTCCTGGTATTCTTGGTAAAGTAACTAACACTGCCATTCTTCTGGTCTATACCCCATATAGGCTAGTTAGTTTGGCCCTGATCCCAGCAGGCAGAACTCTCTCTCCTAGTCAGCTGTGCTACCAGTGACAGCTGGATTTAGCTCTTGCCTCCCCAGCTAAATATCATAGTAGATACTGAGTTAATCCTGAAATTTGTGTTCTTAGTTTTGGAGAACTTCTTTCCAAATGTATGTAGGGTTTTTTTGTTTGTTAGTGTTTTTTTTTTTTTTTTAAGCTTCTATTTTTGAAATTGTAGCAAAATTATGGAGTCCAGGTTGTGGTCACTTATTGATCTTCTTCCACTATCTATATATTTGGGGACCTGGTGTGCTCTGAATGTAAATGCTTCTATATTTTATATAATTTTATCATAGGTGAAAATACTGAAATATGGAATATTTTTGCTGAAAACAATTAAAGAAACTTTCTTGTATCTTGTTGTTTTTTTTTTTATTTAAATCAGTTTTATTTAAGAATTTCCAACATTGACAACTCTTATAAAAAGCATCCAGCACAGGACACAGAACTGCAGCAAACAGCATTCTTAATGGGTAGCTAACAGACATTAGAACTTCCACCCTTCTTGGAGACACCTGAGCTCACTGGTGAACTCTGCTTCCACATACTCCTGCAAAGCACACTACCAGCTCAGTCCATGTCTCAACCCAGCTTCAGTTCACATTGCCACACTTACATGTCAGAAACAGAAGAGAACACACACCATACAGCATTCACAGCAGTTGACAGAAGGGTAGGGGAAATACAAGTATCATTTCACTTAACATATTCAACTAATGTGGGTTATCTAAGAACAAAACTCACTGAAAGTTTTCCAACAGAAGTGGATGTCCTTTGAATGCAAAAAACATTCGTACATTATTTGCTATCATTGCTCTCTGCACACTCTCTCACCAAAGTCACAGGATTGAGAGACGCATCTCGCCAAGTTAAAAAATATCCATTATGCACCACCAAGTCTCTGCACACACTCTCCTTTTCTCGCTCATACTAGCCTTTCATGCCTCAGCACCACCATCAATCCCACACAAGGTTTCAAAAGTATCTTGTTATTCAAAGTGAGGTTCACAGATAGGTAGCATCATATCATCTGGGAGCTTGTCAAAAATGTGGAATCTTGGGCCTACCAATTAGAATCTGCTTTATTGCAAGATACAAGTTGATTTTTGTGCAAGTAACGTTCAAGAAGCACTAGAAAAATCTCTACTTTGAGATCCAGTGTGACAGCATGACAAGGTGAAAAGAAGAAGGCAGCGTGAGTTTACAAAAATTATTCTGAAATAAAAACAAGAAGTGTATTTCATATTATTTACTAGTTGGTGATTCTGGACAATTTACTTCAATATTCTGGGTCACATTTTCTCATCCTTTAAATGGAAATAATAACTCCCTATTGTTTTATGGGGTGGTTGTGAGGTTCAAAACAAATCCTTAAACAAACATGTGAAAGTGATTACAAGAAAAAAAATCATGTAAGGTATACATATATTTTAAAATCATTATTATTGGTGTCTTCTTACATTGCTCTTCTCGGGGTCACATAGCTGGTCTGTGGCTGAGCAAGAACCACGACATGGCTCTTCGGCTTCCTGGTCCAGTCCACACTGAGTGAGGCTCCCATCAGCATAAGCTCTGCAAGGCCTTTGGCACTGCGAAAAGCAGCTGGAACAATCTTTTGAGAAAAGAATTTGACAATTATGTCTCAAGAGCCTTTAAAATGTGTCATTACCCTATGACCCAATGTTTCATTACGAGAAATCCATCTTAAGGAAATAAACTGAATTGCACATGAAGAATTTCAAGTAATTATATTCCCTACGGATTTACTTGTAATAAAAAAAATCTGCAAACAACCTGAATGTCCAACAACAGGGAATGGTTAAACAAATTATAAAATAACCATAGGATAGTACATTATATAACTAACTATTAAGATTTTTGTTTAAGGACCAGCAGTTGGTGTAATGGCTATGTCGTTGGACTTTCATGTAGTCGACTATAGTTCGAGTCATGGATATGGTGGCTTAAACTCACACTGGATGCATGTGCATATGTGCCCAAGATCCTGAGACGAGAATGAAGGAGAAGGGATTGCAGTGTGGCCAACCCCTTTGGGGTTGCTTTCTGTATCTCTGTCTTTCTGGCTAGTGCATGAGCCCTGTAGCAAAAAAAATAAAAAATAAAAAATAAAAAAAATTTTTGTTTAAAAAGAGTTTTTAAGGACATGGGAAAATGTTTGATATAATATCAAGCCAAAAAAGAAGGTAGATCATAAAATTATATTTTAAGTATGATCTCAACTATGTTTTAAAAAAGTGTGCGAGGAGGTCTATAAATAATCATAGGTCAGTATTAATACTGCTTGTCTCTGAGCACTGGCATTTTTTTGGGTTTGTTTTTAATTTTTTTAAATTATTATTTATTTAATTTTATTTTTTCATTTATTTTTTTAATTTGACCAGAGAGAGACACAGGGAGGGAGGAGGGACAAAAGAAACTGCCAGCTCCCGGACTCGAACGGTGGTCAGCCATGTGAGAGTGTCCAGCACCTTAACCACCACACCACCTGCTGGTCCCTGTTTTTCGTTTTTTAAGACAATATTTTTGAAGGGACCAGCAGATGGTGTAATGGTTATGTTGCTGGATCCCACATAGTCAGCTGTGGTTCAAGTCTCAGACGCAGTGGTTTCAAACTCAGGTCAGGTGCGGTGCATGCACGCCCGCCCAAAATCCTGAGAGAAGAATGGAAGAGAAGGGATTGTGGCATGGCCTTCCCCCCTGTGTGGTGGTTTCTCACTTTCTATCTCTGTCTCTCTCTCTGGTGAGTACATGCACCTTATAGCAAAAATCTCTCAAAAATTATTTTTTTAAAGCTTATTTATTTATATCATGAACAAGAGAGAGTGAGACAGAGAAAAAAGAGAGAGAGTCAACACCTCCGATGACGTCTTGACACCACAATCCACATCCAGCTTCAGCCAGCTTTGGATCATGGGTATGCACACAGACATGTTTGCCTTTTAAAACACAAATGAGATTATTCTATTCATGCAGTTTTGTTATCTGCTTTTCCTTTTTTTTTTTTTTAAATTATTGCCAGAGGGCATATGGCTTGCCAGAGAGACAGAGACATAGAAACAGAGAGAGAGAGAGAAGAGGTAGAAAGCATCCCCTCCAGTTGTGCACAGTCATGATGCAATCCTTTCTCCTCCATTTCGCCATCTTGTCGGGATTTGGGGTATGTACCCACATGTGCTTGACTTTTTCTTTTTTCTTTTTTTTTTTTTAAGAGAGATTTTTGCTAAAGGGCATGTGTACTTGCCAGATAGACAGAAAGTGAGAAATCACCTTCCAGGGGGGTGATTGTGTTCTCCTCCTGGGATCTTAGGCATCAACACACACATGCCTGGCATGAATTTGAAGCCACAGAGTCTGAGACTCCAACCACGGTAGGCCATGTGGGAGTCCAGCAATGTAACCACGATGCCATATGCTGGTCCTGCTTGACACATTTTTTAAGCATCCAGGACTGGGACTCAGACTGCACAGTTGGCTATGTGGAATCGGGTTTCTTCAACCAAAAGGCCAGTTTTCCTTTTTGACAATATATGATAGACAGTTTACATTTCAATAAATACATATCTATATCATGTTTCTTAATAGCTATGGAGTTTATACTGTATCTATTTGTTTGTTTATTCAATAAAATCAGATGTGTGTAAAGGCCAAACTCTGAACTTGATTCTGGAGATGCATTCAAAGATAAGCAAGTCTTTGCAATATGAACTTACTTTAATTCATTAATTAAACCCCTAGAGCTGGAAAGCACTATTACTTAATTTTCAGGGCCCACCCCACGATGCAATGGGTAAGCGCTATGCACAGGGAGCCAGATCTCATATGGTTGACCACAGTTTGAATCCTGACCTCAGTAGCTTGAAAAACATGCTGGACAACGTGTGTATGTGTGTCCCAAAGCCTGATGGGATGGAGAAATAGAAGAAAAAAGATAGTGGCATGACTGTCCCACTGGGGAGGTGTGCTCTCTCTCTCTCTCTCTCTCTCTCCGATGAGTGCATCCACCCTTTGGAAATTTAAAGAAAAAACTATGATGAATATATCTACCTATATTTTTATGTGCTTACCTGAATATAACCTTTGAATAAGTTCCTAGAAGTGTTCATTACTTGATCAAAAGGAAATATATTTTAAAGAATATGGGTCATCCTTTAGATAAGTTGGTCCAACAGATATGCCCATCACAGTGCCTATTGTTACATATTTTTGCCAGCATTTGGTATCAGGAAGTTGTTTTGTTTGTTTGTTTGTTTAATTTTTGCCTATCTGATAGTTGAAAATAAAAAGTAAGTAAAATAAATGTTTTCCTATCTCTTTTGTAAACTGACATCTCATCCCAGAGCATATCCTCTGTCCTGGGATGTTCACCTTTTCCTTAGTGACTTCTATAAAGAAATTATTATGTATCTTACAAATATTTCCAGTGTTTCTCTCTTTGGACTTCGTTTGTAGTATTTTAAAACCAGACTGAAGTTGTTTGTTTTTCCCACATAGACCAATTTCTGTGTGACTTAGTCATAGCTTTTAATGATTAATGATTAACAAGCCTACTTACTTGAAAGATTTAGAAACAATCAGGACACAGATTTCTGTGGGTAGAAACACTGATGTCAACTTGCGGATCTCCTGTTGAATAAGTTCCTGGCATGGAAAGAATTGCGGTTCTTGGGAGAGTTAAGGAAGGAAGGTAAGTGACCTGAAATTTTGTTTCTTGGTGTGAGGGGTAGAGGAGACTGGTTTTTGCTGAGTGGAAAATGTAAGATGAGTGGTTTAAGGAAAGGGAAAAGATTAGCAGCCAGGCTGGCTGGAAGAGGTCTGGGGAGGAAGATGGGGTAAAGCGAAAGAGATGTGGTGGCTGTGGTAAGGAGGGGGAGATTTGAGCAAAGGAAAAGGTTTTAAGATCATTTTTAGGAAGTTTGTCAGTATGATAATCAGCTCTCACAAAACCTGCAATAAAAACCACATTATATGTCATACGTGAAGTTGGGCTTGCACGTATTTTCAGATGCAGAAGTAGGGGACAGATCTGAAGGCAGGCTCGGGGAATACAGTGCCATGTGCCACTGCCTGTGGCCCATTGAGGTTGCCTTCCTGACATCCATTTCACTACTAGACGCGAGTTTCGCCATTCAGGCAGCTCCTCCTCTCTTGCCGGGGGTCAGTTCAGAAATCTGTGCCAATGAGATGTCGGGAAACTTTCTAAAAAGGGAAGTGTCCTTCTTGCTGAAAAAGGACAGGGAAGCATGTTGTCTCAGGTCATGTGGCCTTGAGGGGAACTAGCCTTTGACAGTAGCTGAATGGTGGGGTTGGTGTAGGGAGGGGAAGGAGAGGGCAAGAAGCTGAGTCCCTAAAGACGTCGTTAAAACACTGAGTCTGCCAGTCTTGAATTCCACCCTCCCTCTAGTTTTCCTGTAATGTGAAATAGTAAATATTATTGATCTTTTTTTTTTTTTTTTGAGAGAGAGAGGGGTTTTTGCTATAGGGCATGTGCGCTCACCAGAGTGATAGAGACAGAGACAAAGCGCCCCCTGCCCCCCGGGTTGATGGCCATGCCACAATCCCTTCTTCTCCATTCTCCTCTCGGGATCTTGGGCACACATGCACACACACATGCCCAGCGTGAGTTTGAAGCCAGTGGGTCTGGGACTTGATGAATGGTGGTCAACTATATGGGAGTTGAGCAACATAACCATTATGCCATCTGCTGGTCCTGTCTCAATTTTTCAAATTTTTAATCTGTGTCCCAGGCTTCTTTATTGAAGAATAAAATGATGGGGGGACCAGCAGTTAGCGTAATGGCTATGTCGCTGGACTCCCACGTAGTCGACCGCAGTTCGCATCCCGGATCTGGTGGCTTAAACTCATGCCGGGCGCGTGTGAGTGCGTACCCAAGATCCGAAGAGGAGAATGGAGGAGAAGGGATTGCAGTGTGGCCATCCCCTCTGGGGAGTGATTTCTCGCTTTCTATCTCTCTGTCTCTCTCTGTCTGTCTGGCAAGCGCACGTGCCCTATAGCAAAAACCTCTCCAAAAAAAAAAAAAAAAGGAATAGAATGATGGGTGTTATCAGGATAAAAATCAAGAACACGATTTAACTTCAATTTCCCTCCAACCAGTTTCTTCAAAACGCTACCTCCACCTTTTATACTCCCAATGCCTTGCTTAGTGAGTGAATAACTTAATCCCCAAAGCCTTGGTGCCTGTTCCATGTTCTCACATTCCTTCTCTCTCCCCTT
>NW_006159731.1:2457548-2472195 GCF_000334495.1 Tupaia belangeri chinensis | reverse complement strand
GCCATTTATAGGAAGGATAGTTATCTTTAATCTAAGCCTGTGAGAATCAGACTTCCTATTACTGGCAACTGAAAACATTCTGACACACACAGTAAAGTCTGAACAAGAAGGAAGTCTGGCAAAAGTTCTGAATTCCTAAATACAATAGTCTGTGCTCGGTTCTGACCAAATGTTTAGATTGGGTCTTTTCTGAGCTGTATTCATTTCCCAGAGTATGCTGTGAGATAAAAAGATCCTCCCTCACCTCAGGGTCTTTGCACATGCCATTCTCACTTCCTGGATTGCTTTTCTGCTCTTGGTCCACATGACTCTGCCTCAATTTCAGATCTCTATCAGGAGTGAAGGGATTCAGAAAGATTTCCTTCATATCTGAGTTGGGTGTGCCTCTCATGTGCTTCCACACAACTCTGTGCTTCTCTGGGCATGACACTTCCAAATGATGGAAACTGCCTGTATCTCTCTGTGAAGGGCCTATGTTTGTGTTGGCCACCATGATCTTTGTAGTACTCGGATATTGCTAAAAGACATGCTCACTATTTTCTAAATGAATGAGTAAAATAATTGATAAAATTATTTTACTTGGGCTTTAGAAAGAGTTTGCCTTTTACAAGAAAGCGTCAATTTGTTATAAACGCAGATCGATAAAACAATAATTTAATTTTTCCTATAAAAAGGAAGCTCTTTTTGGTGCTCACTGCTTAATATAAAGATCTATCTATTTAGGGACCAGCAGTTAGCGTAATGGCTATGTCACTGGACTCCCACGTAGTTGAGCGCAGTTCGTGTCCCAGACCCGGTGGCTTAAACTCACGCCGGACGCGTGTGCGTGTGTGCCCAAGATTCCGAGAGGAGAATGGAGGAGAAGGGATTGCGGCGTGGCCATCCCCCCCCGGGGGTGATTTTTCGCTTTCTGTCTCTCTGTCTCTCTCTGTCTGGCGAGTGCACGCGCCCTATAGCAAAAAATCCTCTCCAAAAAAAGAAAAAAAAAAAGATCTATTTTAAAAATTAGGATCTAATCTGCATACCACAAAATCATCTTCTTATAGTGCATAATTCAGGGGCTTACTGTAGTCAGGGTTGTGCAACCATTATCATTACCTAATTTCAGGAGATTTTTATCATCTCAGAAAGAAACCAGTATTCACTAGCAGTTACTCCCTTTCCTTTCTCTTCCTAGCCCAAGATATTCACTGAACTGTTTTCTTTTCTTTTCTTTCTTTCTTCCTTCCCTCCTTCCTTTCCTTCTTTCTTCTCTCTTTTTTGTTTTTAAATTTTTGCTATAGGGCAATAAGGGTTGTGTGCTTGCTAGAGACAGAGACTGAGAGAGAGAGAAAATAAGGAATTACCCCTCAAGGGGGATGGGCATGCCATAATCCCTTTACCTCTACTCTCCTTCTGGAACTTTTGGCACACGCACACGTGTGCTCGGCATGATTTTCAAGCCTCCTAGTCCAGGAGGCCCTGTGAGATCTGGCTGCCTTAACTATCATGCCACCAGTAGGCTCTCATCTGTTTCATGTCTCTACAGATTTGCCTATTCTAAACATTTCAAATAAATAAATCATACAGTGTGTGGCTTTCATTTGCCTAATGTTTTCTTTTTAAAAACGAATGATTTAATTTTACTTATTCATTCATTTATTTTAATTTGACCAGAGAGAGAGAGAGAGGGAAAGTGAGAAAGCAAGCCGCCAGGTCCAGGTCTTGAACCGTGGTCAGCTATGTGGGAGTGTCCAGCGCCTTAATCACCACACCACCTGTTGGTCCCTTTGCCTAATGTTTTCAAGGGTCATCCAAGTTGCAGCATGTGTCACTACTTGGTTCCTTTATATGGCTGAAAAGTATTCCACTACAAGATGTAGCTTATATTCTTTACCCAAAGTCGATGGACATAGGTTTGTTTCTAATTTGCAGCTACGATGTGTACCATTGCTATGAATGTTCGTGTACAAGATTTTTTTTTTCTTTGACTTTTTTTTTAATTGCCAGAGGATGCAGTGTTTGCCAGAAAGAGACAGAAACAGAGGGATAAAGCACACCCCCCGCCCCAATGGGGTGGTCATTCAGCAATCCCTTCTGTATTTCTCTATCCTATTGGGATTTCGGGCACACACTGACACCTGCCCATTGCTGGGGCCAGATTTGAACTGTGGTCAGCCATATAGAATCCAACTTCCTTAACCACTTGGCTACAGGGCCTGTACTCATGTACAAGTTTTTGTGTAATATAAGGAGTCTTCAGAAGTTCATGGAAAATGATTGTTATGAAAAACTACACATGGGTTTCAATTTTTTTTGCATTAAAACAAGCTCATACTTTAATTCCATTTTTCCATAAACTTTCTGAAGGCCCCTCATGTGTTTTCAATTGTCTTGGTATACCTAGGGATGAACTAGCTGGCTCATATGGTAACTCTATGCTTAACTTTTTGAAGAACTGCCAAAGTGATTTCCAAATACTTTTTTACGTTCCCATCAGCAACTTATGAGGGTTCCAATTTCCCCACATGCTAGAAAAGGTCTTTGTGAGTAAATTTATTTTCAACAAACAATGCTGACATGGAGAATTAGGAATGATACACTTCATATCCCTGTGGTTAAAGAGTATGAATCAAACAATCAGTAAGAACCTCACCAATCTGCCTTTTGACATTTATGAGATCATGAGGACAAGGTTTTAAAAAAAGTTACTACCTTTAGAATGAATGATTGACTTAACAATAGTTTTTTTCTTTTTTTTTTTTTTTAGCATTCTTTTTTCTGGGTGAAAAGATCTTGCAGTCATTTTGAAGCTGAAAGTCATGTAGCAGCAGCCTAAGCCATCCCCCACTGTGGTTCAGATGTGCTTGGGCCTGTTTGATTGATTGAGCTGCCGGAAACTGATTTTTAAGAGGCACCAATGAGCTTGGGAGAAATAATTTATTTAAGGAAAGAGAGCCTGCAACAGGAAAGCTTGTTAAGGCTTCTGATGAGAGGCACAGTTCTGAATACACTGGACACCCAAACCTGAATCTTGTCTTCATGCACTCATGGCTGAATCGCAGAAGAGAAAGACCTGTGTGTAAAATCTTAAAGCACAATTTTCATTAAAAACTCGAAGATCTTGGGTGCACAGTAGCCCTGCCTCAGTAATCTGCTCATACAGATATATTACAAAAAGGAAGAAAAGCTGTCTCTCTTTGTGACTCACAGGATTTTCATCTCCATGTTAGTATACAGAAGGCCCCTAGGTGTCGGGAGTGGGGGCAGGGGTAAGGGGTGGTTGAGACATTGGAGACAGCCTTGAAACTCCTGCACATGGCTGTAAGGAGTGTAGGCCGGGGCAGTTGACATTGCTGAAGAGGGACTGAGCAAAGAAGACGGTGTTGGTAGGCCGTGGTGGTCTCGATGTTTGTTTGTGAACCCGGGTGAGATGTTTTCTGAGAACTCCCAGAAGGGACACTGATGAGGACTTCAGGTAAGGATAAGAGCAGGAGACACCTAGTTCCTCACTGTTTGGGTATTAACAGTGTACAATATTCTAGCTGGTAAGGACAAGGGAAATACGTCGGTTACATAAAAACCACAGGAGATCATTGTTTTGGGCCAAGTTCTAGCTCTAGGCCCCAAACTGGACCAAAATAATCATTTATGCTAACATGTCACATTATTACACTGAAACTTTCTTTTTTCAAGGGAGATATTTTTGCTATAGGGTGAAATATCTGTACCTGTTGGAGAGATAGAGAGAGATGGAGAAATGGAAAGTGAGAAATCATGCCCCCCAGGGGGGCTGGCCACACACTTCAATCCCTTCTCCTCCATTCTCTTGAAATTTTGGATGGGCACAGACATGCGTCTGGCATGAGTTTTAAGCCTCTGGGACTCGCACCGCAGTCGACCACATGGGAGTGCAATGACTATTACACCACCTCCTGGTCTCTATTACACTGAAACTTTAAGGAAGCTGATAGGTTCCCAAATAGACCAATTTTTCCTGAAAATGAAAGATTCCAGTCTATCTGAGGAAACACGTTTTGTGGCTTTCTTAGCAATAGCACCTGAAATAGCTCAAGATGCTACCTAAACTCATCAGAACACCCTTATGTTCACGTACATTCCTCTTTTATCTTCCGTCAGTCACATCCACTCACTTCAGTGAAGTGACTCCAAGTGTCACTGGTCAACGTAAGGTCATACTACTTCCCTTGTCATAGAATTTAAGCAGTCACTGCTGTCCAAGACTCCTTCCTGCTCCCCCATCCCCCTCTGACTTCTACTTTTAACATCCTGAAATCCATAAGACTTCAGCTCACATTATTTGGAGCAACTTCAATTTTGTGGTGCCCAGGCAGTTAACCTAACCTAGGCCCAAATAAAATCTTTTGCTTTACTTTACCTTGCCTCAGCCTTCCTTTTTAAGTTGCCAAATCGAACCATTAATGAAATAAAATGAAAAAAAAAAAACAAACCCTAATAACCTGAGGAATGACCAAATGATTTTGAGTTGAATGACTAAAAACACATTGTTCCCTTTGGGATGAATGACAGCCCTATAAAATAAATTTTTTTCCATTTCAAGAGTCTTTGTTATTGTTATAGCTGAGGTAATAAAGCTATTTAGTGGCCTTTCCCATCATAGATTGCTGTGTTATTCTAACATTTAAGAACTTTCCATTGCTTTAGAGATGAACTTTCCCACAGTTTTCTATCCCGTGACGTGTGTACTTACAGATGAAAATGTAACTAGCAGTCAATGGCAGGAAAAGTAAGCATGATACAGTGTGTACCAATCAAAAAATTTAAGCAAGTTCCATTGGTACCATGATGTTGAGTCAACATAAAACCAATGCAACGGATCCTGTGAGGATAGTCATGCCTTGGGGTTCTTTCAATCTCATGGAGGAAGAAAGGGAAGGACCCAGAAAAGTTGCCTTTTTTGGGATCACAAAAATGAAATCATGTGACCACAGCTGCATATTTCTAACAGGATAAAAATACATGAAGTTCAGGCCATTGCTCTTTTTTTTTTTTTTTTTGGAGAGGTTTTTGCTATGGGGTGCATGTGCTCGCCAGACAGACAGAGAGAGAAAGAGAGATAGAAAGCAAGAAATCACCCTCCAGGGGGGATGGCCACGCTGCAATCCCTTCTCCTCCATTCTCCTCTCGGGATCTAGGCACGCATGCACATGCGCCCAGCGTGAGTTTAAGCCACTGGGTCTGGGACTTGAACTGCAGTCAACTACATGGAAGTCCAGCGACATAGCCATTACGCTAACTGCTGGTCCCCCATTGCTCTTTTTTGAAGATATTGTGAGTTATCCTTTTTCTATCAAAGGCCGTTTTCTGGACCTTTCAGTAAGAAATATAATAGATCTCATGCGATCACATACTTGGTACATATTGAAGCATGGAAACAGTTCTGGCGGGTTCATATGAGAAGCTCAGGAGAAGGCATGCTCAGGGGAAGTGCCATATTCCCTCTCTGAGTGAGAAGAATAGACTGAAACAAGGGTTGCCTAACCCCAGATTCTGTGAGGACCTTAATAATACTCTGCAAGTATCGTGGGCTGTTGGGAAGGGCTGCGTGGGTCCATGGTCCCGACAAAAAAGTCAGGCAAGCTGAGTTTTGATTTTACTTGTGTATCGATTCTTGCCTAAACTTTCTACTTGAACATAGGAATTTGCTACTTTAAACATTGAAGAGAGAGGGGCTAGTAGGTGGCATGGTGATTAAGGTGCTGGACTCTCACATGGTTAACCATGGTTCAAATCCCAGACCTGCTGGCTTGCTTTCTCATTTTCCTTCTCTCTCTTTCTCTCTCTGGTATGCCTTAGAGCAAATAATAATAATAGTAAATTAAATAATTCTAAATAAAAAAGACAAAAAGTAATTGGAGAGAGAAAAAGAGAGATTGAGATAGGAAACCACTGGGGTTTGCCCTGAATCCACTTCTCCAAATGTTATGGCTTCTCAGGAGGAGCCATCTCCAAGCTGAATTCTGAATTAATCACAGTTGTAGCGAACTCAGTTGCTGTTTTCTTTACTCACACCAGGAATTCATCTACTCCTGGCTCCCAACATATGGTCTTGGCAACACTTGTCATGGTTGCTTTGTTACTGAGCTGCATGGTGGAAACTGAGCAGAGCTCAGCTTGGCTGCCCCCACTGCACCGACCCCTGGCTGACTCTCACACTGTATATCCCCACATATAGGGCAGAATACTGGCTAACACGGGGGCTAAAATGCTGGCCTGTCCAGAATTTGGGAAGCTCTGCTCAGCACAGCTGAGATGAGAAAAGAGTCAGAAAGGAGAAATCAGCCAGAAAGCTTATGGAAATGCCAGGGGATGACAAATCCAGGGAACTTGGAAGCTCAGTGTTCTTAGCACTCAGCTCTATGACCTTTGGAAATTGTGTGTCACACTACTGAGTCCCAAGCTAGCCTTGACAGATTTTCTTTTTCATCTTTGTAGTCAGGCATTTTAGGACACTGTAAAGAGGTCATCTAATGTTCTCCACACATCATACTGGCATAGAACCAAGAGAGGAAGAAGGGCAGCCAGAAAGAATTACAGAGAATAGGAGGCAGAAAAGATGGAAATCAGATTGACATCTGTAAGCTTAATCAGTGACTGAATCTGGCAGAGCAAAATTTAACCGGTTAAGAGAAAACAGAGCCGTTAGGTCCCTGCCTCCTGAGGAGCCCACACCTCCAACTTGAGCTTTTGGGTTCCTTGCGCAATAGGCAGACGTGTCAGATTCTGCTGGCTTCAGATCCATCTGGCGTCTTGATCATCCAGCCTTTCGTAAGTCCTGCGCCTCTGCAGGCCACCGTGGCATCAGTGGGAGTTCTTGGCTTATTAGTGGGTCTGGGATTTGCCAGCTGCCTGCACACATGGTCCAGATGGTGTGGGTGACCCAAGGCTTCCAGGTGTGCACTAAGATGCAGGTTCCTTGTGTTTGTGGTCAGTCTGCCTGCCCAGTGTTTGGGATGCTGCCTGCCTTTGTGCTGGGACTAGATCCTGAGGCAGAAGCTATCTGGAACTGCCATATGGTCACCAGACTCCTGCCATTCTGCTTACACTGCTTTCCCCCTCTTAACACCTATTCACCCACCATGAGACTGAGCTACAACTAAACATGTTATTTAGAAAAATGTCAAACTTAGAGCACAGTTGGGAAAAACAGTTCAATGAATAAACCTTTCACTTAGATTTACCGATTTTTTAGCATTTTACCACGTTTTTTTCTTTCAATTTCTATATACATACACTCATTATTGTTCCTATCATGTACTTTATGGTTATCTTTATTTCTCCTTCCAGGATCCAACCGAGGATTATGCATTGCATTTAGTTTTCATGTCTCCTTAATTTCCTTTAATCTAGAACAGCCCCCTTGCTTTAAGAAAAAAATCTTTCATGACGTTGATGTTCTTGAAGAGTCCGGGCCAGTTGTTCTACAGAACATTCATGGTTTGGATGCCTGATGACCTCCTCTTGACTAGATCTAGGCTAAACATTTTTGGCAATACTCTCTAGATATAACTGCCCCTTAGGTATAGGCAGTTCCCAAGGCCCGTTGTCCCCCTTTGCACGTTGCTACACAGTAGCCATCCCCTCCTTTCCCCAACCCTGACAGAAAGCAAAGCAGCAAGTGAGGCAGAAGAACTTGCACTGGGCAGACCTGGGCTTGGGGGTGGGGGGAACCTGCCAAGGTTGCTGTCACCAGATGCCACTCTGAGAATTGGTTGTCACAGATGAACTCTCAAATATACTAGGCTCCTAGAACTCTATCATGGCCCAGTGGTGGTCAGGCTGAAGGTGGACCTAGGAGGAAACAATCCAGACAGAGATTCTACAGAAAAAATATCTTAGAGGCTCCTGAGGCCCAAAGGCTCAGTATATAACCTTCACCACACGAACAGGGCTTCAAAACAGGTTGTTGTGCTGGGCTTCAGAGAGAAATAGGATGAGGAGTCAGGACTGGAGTCTGAGTACAGGGATTTGGCAGATACACATGCTCTGCTTTAGTGAGGAAGTCAAGTTCCTTGGAAAGGAAGTATGGGTACTAGAAGTTCAAAAGGTCAAAATTAAAACTCAAGTGCAGAAGCCCTAATGGGTCAGAGGAGATAGGCAGGAAGCCTTTCCTGTTATTCTGTGCAGCCCCTGAATGAGCACTATGCTCGGGACAAGAGAGACAACCAGCTCTTGCTTTTGAGTGACTGAATGAATAGACGAATAAATAAATGACTATGATTTCCGAAGAGCCAGGTTCAGCATCCAAGCATCCTGTTTTAATTAGGATCCAAAAGTTAATATCTGAGCTTATAGATGTGCAGAAATAGCCCAAAACAAACAAACAAACAAAAAACCCCAACAGTATTTTGAGGCATAAGTCAAGAATAACCAATTGAGAAATGGGGCTGAATGAACTACAGTAAGTTGTTGGATGTATTATAATCCGGTTTTAACACACTAACTCCAGACTTTTCTTTGACAGTGCCTTTAGCACCTTATTGGTGACCTGCTTTTCTGTGTGCTGAGACCCTTTGTTCAGCCTCCCCACAGCCAGGAACGTGCCTGCCCCATCAGGCACACACTGGCCTCCAGGAAGCCGTGAGCAGGGCCCCGATGGCAGCTTATTTTTCCTTCCCAACACTGCTGCACATTGATAGAAATAGAAGGTAAGATGTGGACACACTCTTCTAATATCCAGGCTTTTTAAAAGCTATCAGGTCACAGTAAAGGTTTCTGCTTTAGTATCACAAAAACTGGGAGGAAAGTCCAACATTAGGAATGGAGAAGTTGTGTGGAAAGAAAGCCCAAGAACCTCCTAATAAAACAGCTTAAACACAAAGGTTTGGCAAATTCTTAAGACAAGGAGGATGGTCAGGATCAATGATTAAACTGTGACCTGACTGCATTCAACATCAAAAGTGCTGGAAGTTTCCAGCAAGACCCACTAGTGTGATGAAGTGGCTCTGGAAGATCTCTTACGGGATATAAGCACTGTGCATGGAAAAAGAAAAAAAAAGACTGGTCAGGTGATTCAGAAGAAAAGTATTTTTAAGTTGAGAGGAGTGCAATCGTAATACCATCTCCACATTTAGAGATGAATAAAAAAGGCACGAAGAAAGGAAGTGGGCTGTTCTGGGCCTCCCGTTAACTACAGTTCAGCTCTGCTTCCGTATATAGGTTTCTTTTTTGCACACACGCTCTTAGTTTAGGTTTGAAAACCGATGGTTTTATTTATAGGTAAGCAAACCCCAATTTTTCTAAATTCTTGCTGGAAATGATACTAGTTAGTCCCTAATTTGTGTTATCACCATGCTTAGGGCCCCCTCCTTCTGACCTTCCTGTCAGTCCTTTGAAGAAACTGGGTGACCTCTTCAGTTCTATAAACCTTCTCACCGTTCTCTTCTTTCTTTGTTTTTCTTTTCTTTTCCTTTTTGCCAACGTGTCAGTGCTTCTGCACCCTCCTGATCCCTGCTGGCTGCGCAGAGCCAGCAGCAGTTCCGTCCTCCTCTTACTGGGAACTGCTGTCAGCCTGCCTGGCCTGTAGCCCGGTGGCTGCTCTGTTGCTAATGAACTGGCAGGGAGAACAAAACACTCAGCTCTCCTGGAACCACTTTGTCATCTACAGTTGGAGCACATAAAACCTTGGGATTTGGAAAAGAGCAAATGTCATTTGAATTTGCTTATTTGCTTTAAAATATCAGGACCCCAATTCACCACGCCCTTGAGTGTTTGTCTGATTACCAAATTGATGCAAATAACAATAGGGTAAAGGAAAACCGCACCCTCGTAGCATTTCCCTCCTAATTTTCCACCCTCCAGGACAGGCTGGCAGGTCCCGGGAGGGAAAATTCTTATATTTATAGCCCTGTGGATAGCGGGTCAGGCTTGGCAGCTTCAAAAGGGCTGAGTGAATCTTGGAACGCTGGGTTTGAAGGAGCACTTAAGGAGCATTCAGGCCAATCTTCTCTGAAAATGAGGAAACCAAAGTCAGAGAGGCTGCCTGCTGTTATGGATTGAACTGTGTCTCCCCAAAACTCATTTGATATTGAAGTACTCATACCTTGTATCTCAGAGTAAGATCTTATTGGAAGATAGGAGCTTTAGAGAGGTAATCAGGTTAAAATGAGATCATTGGGTGGTTTCTAAACCAATAAGACTTGTGCCCTTGTAGGAAGGGAAAACTTGGACACAGAGAGACACATACAGGGAGAGGACCATGTGAACATGAAGATGGCTGCCTACAACCTAAAGAGGGACCTGGGACAGATGTTCCCTCACAGCTCTAAGGACCCATCCCCACTTGTTCATTCTAGAGTCTAGCCTCCAGAATGAACAACCAATTTCTGTTTTCTAAGCCACTCAGTGTGTGGTACTTTGTTACAACAACTTTAGCAAACTGATGCATCTGGAAACTTGCTTCTAAAATGGCTAAGTTGAGTGGAATTTCTAGACTCTCCATCCAGTGGCCACCCTGACCCCTAGACTCGGATGTACTATGAGATCACTATTAATGAAACACAAGAAGTGCTTTTCAAGAGAGGTAATATGTCTAAGAATTTGAAGAGCAATGTGTTATCTTTCATGTTGGAGTCTATGAAATTAGAGGCAGGAAGCTGCTTGCACCCCCATCTTACCTCTTCTTAAAAGTTGACCCCTTTAGATTCATTTTTACATAGCCCAGGAAATAGCATTCTCTTTATGTGATTGACTAATTTTTAGCACTTACACTCAACTTCTTCTTAAAATTACCCAGGCACAGCCATGTGGCACAGTGTAACACACTGCTCAGGGGTGTCGCAGCTACAAGGGGTGATCCCAGGTTCACACTGAGGTCTCCCTTGTACCCGCTGGGTGGCACCTGCCTGTGACCCTGGCTGGCTGAGGCTGGGGGTGGATCACAGTTCAGGGACCCTGTTGGGGGTATCTATCTCTCTCATGAAAGAAATTTAAAAGATAAGCTTAAAAAATCATCTGGGCCTTTTATTCTTTCAGTATCTGTTTTTGAAAGAACATTCTCAGATTAGCCACTTTCACTTTTTATGCCAAAGTCATTTGCCTTATTTGTTATGTCTTTGCTTTTTACCGAATTAGAGTTATAAATGGGCTTGAATTTCATTTTTATGTACATCAACAATGGCCCTTTATAACTGGAGAGATTTATTTAAGGAATGGAGTGATGTGGATACTTTGCAATAAGTCTTCACAATAGGGTAAAATTCTGACTTCAAAGGAGTTAAAACATCAATGACAAAAACAGCCTTTCCCATGAAGGCAGGCTCTCTTCCAAAGTGAGGTTCCCTAAAGGGGCGTCAGAAGATCAGGTGACTGGACTGAGAACCTGAGTAGGCTCTCTTCTCCCTCATGTCTAGGAGCTGAAGGAAGGGTAGGCACAATTAATCATTTGAACTGCCTGGTGCAAGCCTAGAGATTTCTCGGAGAAATCCTAGTGGAAATGGGGAGAACCAGGGCCAGACACTGGGCATGAAGGGACGGGATGGAGAGCGTTGCATGGGAAATCTGTGCGTGGGCTCCCCACCGCCTCTCCCCACCAAAGCCTGTCAGGCTGGTTGGCACAGCAGGGACGAGTCACACACTGGCTTTACAACAAGGCCAGCGAGAACGAATCCTTGCGTCACAGATGGGTGTGTCATGTGTTGTTGTGATCAGTGGCTTCTACAGTTTAGGATTTCATGACTCCCCTCACAAAAGCGGGAGCAGTGAAAAGTGTTCGGTAGCTTTTAATTCTGTGAAATAAGGATATTATAAGAAAACAGTATCTTCTATTAACATCATTACATAGACACGGATATTTTCACAATTTTTAAAACAAAAATGACAAAAACCTAAGAAGAGTGACAGCTTTTGCATCAAATGACTTTAGGAAATTCAGTCTGTGTGTGTGTGTGTGTGTGTGTGTGTGTGTGTGTGTGTGCATGTGTGTTTTACAAAGAATACATCATGTCTTTTGTAAATGGAAAAAACTTATAATAATCTTTCATTGATCATGGCTGCCTGTGGTGCAGCTGTGGTCCCTGTTCCTGTGGGGCACATGGCACAGTCTGGGTTTCTCTGGGATTTCCAGCATACTCTCTGCTTCAGCCAGAAAGTGTCCAATAGGATCAGGGAGGATAAAGATTCCCTTCCTGAGCTTGGTCCCCTCTCTTTTGTAGCTCCCTTACCTCTACAAAAACAGAGTTCCCCACTCCCTGCCCACGAAGAGTCTGTATTTCTTATGGAATGAAGAACTAAAATTCTTTTAATTGCCAGAGGGCATGTGTGCCTGTCAGAGAGAGACTGACAGACAGAAAGCAAGAAGGAGGAGAGAGGACCCTACAATGGGACATGGTCACACCACAATCCCCTTTCCGTTTCTCTATCCTGTCAAGATTTTTGGCATGCACACACACACACACGCACGCACACGCACACGCACACGTCTGGCATGTTTTTCTGGTTGCTGGACCTGGGACTCAAACTGCTTGGTCAACCATGTGCGATCTGGCTCCCTTAACCAGTAGGCTTATGGGGCTGGCCTGGGAATTAAAATTCTTTTGCTTACAAGTAGCTCCTTAAAATACTTGTTAGTGTGGGGCTGGCAGGTGGCTTGGTGGTTAAGGGCACTAGACTCCCACGTGGCCAACCATGGTTTGAGTCCTGGACCTGATGGCTCACTTTCTTGCTTTCTCTCTGGTTAAATAATAAATAAATAAAGTGAAATAAAATTATTAAAAAAAATTGTTAGTGTATCAGTTCTCAAAAGGGTATATTATTCCCTCACCATGAAGGTGATGTTTCCCCTTATCTTAGGTTGGGTTTTCCCAGAAACAGATTCTGAGCCAAGGATTGGAGCACAAGGAGGCTACTGGGAAAGGATCCCAGGAAATTGGGACATGAAACAGAGATGGGAAGGTAGTCCACAGAAAAGAGGCACTCATGAGCTGGTTACCACCAGAGCTACTGAGAGACCCGTTGTAAACTGCAGAGAATACCCTGTGGAGTTACAGCTCTGGAGTTCTGGTCTACAATTCCCATCTATTACTTATCGAGTTCTGTCCCTGGAGGCATGGGTTCCCCAGCACTTTCTAGCTGCCCTATGCAGAAACTATATCTGCTTCTTCAGCCAGAGCAAGTTTTTAGGTGGAGTCACAGAAGCCACCTGCTTTTTTTTTTTTTTTTTTAATTAAAAAAGATTTTTTTTTTTAGTTTGCTTTAGGACATGTGCCCTTGCCAGAGACAGAGACAGAGAGAGAGAGAGAAGGAAAGTGAGAAATCGTCCCCTGAGGAAATGGCTACGCTGCCTACCTCCTCCAAATGGCATCTGCTATACCTCTCTTCTGCAGCCTCTGAACTCTGAATTTGAAATTCTATCACTGACTCTGCCTTCTCTAGGAAGTAGAAAGACCTATGACTCACCTCAGCCTTTCCATAGAAAAAGGAAGGGCCTACTTCCCCAAAAACCGCCTCCTACTTTTCCATGGGTGGCCAGATCACCTGTTTCTGATCCAGTAGGGATCACTGATATACTCATGATATATATTCAAGACAACAATCTCTCACCACTACCATGGGACGCTTACGACAATGATCTAGAACATAGATGGCAAACTGATTCTGCCTGGGGCCAGCAGGTGGCATGGTGGTTAAAGTGCAGGAATCCCACATGGCCAACTACTGTTCAAGTCCTGAACCTGGGGGCTCGAAAATCACTCCAGGCACGTGTGCATGTGCCCCAAATCCCAATAGAAAAATAGAGGAGAAGGGATTGTGGCATGACCACCCCCTTTTTTGGGGGGGATTAATTTCTCACTCCCTCTCTCTCTTTCTCTCTGAACTCACGTGCCCGATGGCAAAAACAAACAAACGAAATCTACTCTGCCTGGGAGCTGACTCTGATCAATTGATAGCGGCTACTCAGAGCACAATGTTGAGAGAGATTCTTCTTTTTTTTTTTTTTAAAGAGAGAGTTTTGCTATAGGGTGTGTGAGGGATCGCCAGAGAGACAGAAAGCGAGAAATCACCTCCCAAAGCGGATGGCCATGCCACAATCCCTTCTCCTGCACTCTCCTCTTAGGATCTTGGGCACGTGTGCACACGCACCTGGTGTGAGTTTTAAGCCACTGGGTCTGGGACTCAAACCGCAGTCAACTACGTGGGAGTCCAGCGACATAGTCATTATGCCATCTGCTAGTTCTGAGAGAAATTCTGAGGTGCAGGGAGAACAAGTAGATTGACTACAGATTAGGTAGGACTAGGTACCAATCCAAAGGAAGTGCCAATAACACTCCCCTCCAAAAAAAAAATTACTGCAAAACTCCAGACACATGAGGTGGAGAAAACTCAACTTCCACTTTCCTTTCAGGAGTGTACTATTCATGCTTGTATGTGATTGGAAGAAATACCTGGTGAAGATTCTGAAGGGGGGACCAGCAGTTAGCGTAATGGTTATGTCACTGGACTCCCATGTAGCCGATCACAGTTTGAGTCCCAGACCCGGTGGCTTAAACTCAAGCCAGGCACGTGTGCATTTGTGCCCAAGATCCTGAGAGGAGAGTGGAGGAGAAGGGATTGCTGCGTGGCCATCCTCCCTGGGGGTGGGGGGGGTGGGGGGGTGATTTCTTGCTTTCTGTCTCTCTGCCTCTCTGTG
>NW_006159731.1:2445905-2448378 GCF_000334495.1 Tupaia belangeri chinensis | reverse complement strand
GGCCGTCCTCCCGGGGGGTGGGGGGGGTGGGGGGGTGATTTCTTGCTTTCTGTCTCTCTGCCTCTCTGTGTCTTTCTGGTGAACACATGGCCCTATAGCAAAAACCTCTCCAAAAAAAAAGAAAAAAAAAAGATCCTGAAGGTATGGGTAAAAGACCTGAAACCCTCAGGAAAGGACCTGCTCTGGGACCAGCAGTTGGCATAATGGCTATGTCGCTGGACTCTCATGTAGTCGCTGGACTTGACCGCGGTTTGAGTCCCGGACCCAGTGGCTTAAAGCTCACGTTGGGCGTGTGCGCGTGTGTGCCCAGGATCCCGAGAGGAGAATGGAGGAGAAGGGATTGCAGCATGATTATCCCCCCCCAGGGGGTGATTTCTCGCTTTCTATCTGTCTGTCTGGCGAGCGCACGCGCCCTATAGCAAAAACCTCTCCAAAAAAAAAAAAAGAAAAGAAAAGGGCCTGCTTTGTCACACCTGTTAGCAGGAAGCCATTCTAGGTTCTACTGTCAATCTCGGAGGTAAAAATCACTATAGACAAAATTACATCTAAAGGCCTCTTTAAATGTCCACAAATCACTAGTGTCTGGCTCTCAGAAGCTTAAAAGCCTGTAATCGTTAAGTCTATAAATGCATATATATGATGCAATTCTCTTGTAACAGGAGATGGTCTCTGACTGCCCTTCTACTGTGGCCATAGGGGACTGGTCTGGTCACCTGTCGGGGTCTAATATTTTGCAGAGTGAATTATGCAACTTGGTGGTTGCCTTTACCTGTCTTCTTAACTCTTCTTACACCTAGTTCTCTTCTCCTCTTCTCATATTAAATATTTTTAAAAATACAGTGACCCAACCTTACCTGGGGGGGAGAGTGACATTCCAAGACCCACAATGCATGCCTGAAACTGTAGGAAGTACCTATCCTTATATCTATATATATATTTTTTCAATACATATAACTCTATGGCAAAATTTAATTTATAAACTAGAAATTAATAGTAATAACAGGATAAAACAATGATTATAACAATATGCTGTAACCAAAGTTACTTAAATGTGATCTCTCTCACAACATCTTACTGTACTGAGGCCATGATTTTTGCAATTTAAGGCGTGACAGTAAAACTAGCATGAATTTCTTTTTCTCCTTCACGATTTCACCGAGGATTTGTTCTTCCTGTAGATCTTTGCAACCTCATCATACTTTTTCTTTTTTTCTTTCCTTATTCAGGCAAGAACTTTCACCTTTTACATGAAGCACTTTGCACCTTCTGTACCTCTGATTTGCCAGCAGCGTTACTCTTGTGTGTTAGGGTTGTTATCAAGTAAAATAAGGATCAGCGGAATACAGGCAGTGCAATACCCCCCACCCCCACCCCTACCCCCTGCATACTAAATGAGTGACAGGCTGGTAGATAGACAGCTTGGATGAGATAAAGGGAAGATTCAGAACCCAGGTAGGATAGAGTAAGGTTATGTGAGTTCTTATCACATTACTCAGAACAGCGTGAGATTTAACACTTAAGAACTATTTCTGGAGTTTTCCATCTAATTTTTTAACATTGCCTGAGGGTATGTATGCATGCACATGAGAGAGAATCCCCAGTGGAGCATGGTCACATCACAATCCTTTTTCCTCCCTTTCTCCATTGTATCAGGATTTGGGACACACACATACACATACACACCAAGCATGTTTTTTCAGGCTGCCAAGGCCAGAATTCATGGCTGGCCACATGGGATCTGGCTCCCGATGCACAGGGCTTCACTGCTGTGCCACAGGGCCGGCCCTCCATCTATCATTTTTGGATCACAGATAACTGAAACCACAGAAAACAAAACTGCAGTTAATAGGGGGACTACTGCAAGGAGAAGCCAGGGTCCTGGTGGTTAAGGCAGCTGGATCCCAGGAACATACCAGGCTCGTGTGCAGATGTGCCTAAAATCTTGAGAGGAGAATGGAAGGGCAGGGATTGAGGAGGCATAGCCACCCCCCCTGAGGGGGTGCTTTCTCACTTTCCCTCTCCTTCTCTCTCTCTCTTTCCAGTGAGCAAATTAAAAATAAAAAAAAGAGGGGGGACTACTGTAAATGTTTAGCCCCTACCTCACATAATGTACAAATGTATATTTAAAATAGATTAATGAGCTAAATATTAAAGCACATAATTATTTAAAAGACAACTCAAATAAAAAGATCAATAATAGCCAGTGTTGGCAAAGATATGCAGCATCAGGCACAGTTTCACAGAAGGACTATTTCTACTAAAATTTTAACTTCACTTTTACTATTTAGCCTATAAAAATAAACATTTAACTAAGATACTTATGCAAGGTTATTTATTGTAGCGTTGCTTATAATTGTACAAAACTGTTAATAACCAAAATATTTCTCAAGAAAAAAATGACTGAATACATTTACAGGTATATCTTTATTGAATATGATGAACATTTAAAAAAGAATAAGGTAAATTTATATTT
>NW_006159731.1:2442476-2444746 GCF_000334495.1 Tupaia belangeri chinensis | reverse complement strand
AGCAGGAAACTAGCTCTAAGACTCATCACAACTTATTTGAGTTCAGTTTCTTCAACTGTAAGATGATGGGAAGACTGGACTTAAAAAAATCTAAGATTCCTTCTAACCTCATTCTTTTATTATATATGATTTTTTAAAGTTTTTTTTTCCATGGGGTGAATGTGCTCACCAGAGAGACAGTGAAAGGGAAAGTGAGAAATCACCCCCAAGGAGGGATGGCCACGCCACAATCACTCCTCCTCCATTCTTCTCTAGGGATTTTGGGCATTCATGCACATGTTCCCAGCATTAGTTTCAAGCCACTGGATCCAGGACTCAAACCACAGTCAACCATATGGGAGTCCAGTGCTTTAACTACTAAACCACTTCCTGGTGTCCCGTCTACCTTCAGTCTATGAAAAGGGAGGTACGTCATAGAGCTCAAGAATGTTGTGTTCTTAAAAAGAATTGTTGGAGCTAGTAGGTAGGTGTGATGGTTAAGGTGCCGGACTCCAACATGGCCAACCATGGTTTGAGTCCTTGACTGGGTGACCTGCTTTCTCACTTTCTCCCCTTGTCCCCTGTCTCTCTCTGGTAAAATTTAAAAATTAATAATAATAAAGAAAATTCTATTAAAAAAATAGAATTGTCTATTTTTAAATCTTCTTTCTTGCCTTGGGAAAAATCTAAATTTCACAAACCAATAAATTCCTTATCCACCTTTTCTCCTTCATTAAGGTTAAATCTGCTCAGATGGTCAAAACATCTTGGAACCTAAAAATAAACAAACTCTCAAGATAAACATGTTTAAATGGCTTCACTAAGAAAAAAATAACTTGAATATGTGAGTTTCAAAGACCATGTACTCCAGAGGCAGCAATTAAGTGGGTCGGTCCCTCCACTTTCTCTATAATATTGGTAAAATCTATCAACAGTCATCTGCTCAGCAGAGAGAGTTTACAAGTGAGAGAAGAGGCCTAAGAGGTCCCTCATATTCAATAATTGAGGTGTCCTGAGGAAAACTAGCTTTTATTAGAGGGGATTCCAAATTGACATGTATATAGAAAAACAACCTCGTAGGAACTGATGGAATGAAAACATTTCTTTTTTTTTTTTTTTTTTTAAATTTCATTTATTGACAGAGGGTGTGTGTGAGGGGGGTGCCCTTGGCAGGGTGTCCATACTGTCAACCTCCTACAGCCCTGCAGCTAGCCAGGATCACGAGCACAGCTGTGGACGGTGGGCATACCTGGTGTGCTGAGCCAGACCCAGCACATGAACCTGTGGCCTTCCCACATGGTTTCCAGCATGGTGCAGCAGTGCCTCCTGGGCCGCCCATTGTGGAGCCAGGATTTGATTTCAATCAAACAGAAAATAGAACCTAAGGATTCAGAAGTTTCATTTCCAATTTGACTAAACCACTTGAGAACTCAGAGTTCCTTGTCATAAGAGGATGAAATTCGCTTCAACTTTCTGGGTCCCCAGCTTCCCCATGTGGAAACGGGAAGGGAACTTTGGACTCATTTTTCAGGGTCACTTTAAAGAAAGGTGAATAATAGAAAAGCCTTCTGAGGGACCAGCAGTTAGTGTAATGGCTATGTCCCTGGACTCCCATGTAGTTGACTGCAGTTCGAGTCCTGGACCCGGTGGCTTAAAACTCATGCCAGGCACGTGTGTGTGCGTGCCCAAGATCCCAAGAGGAGAATGGAGGAGAAGGGATTGCGGCGTGGCCAGCCCCCCTGGGGAGTGATTTCTCGCTTTCTATCTCTATGTCTCTCTCTGTCTATCTGGTGAGCGCATGTACCCTGTAGCAAAAACCTCTCCAAAAAAGACAAAAAAGAAAAGAAAAGCTTTCTGAAAACAAAGAAGAACACATCAATCACAGTGGGGAAGCCAGGACACAGAGCATAACATTAAATTATCCACTGCCATGGAAAGTCCTGAGTCCAATAGAGATAATGATTTTGATTTTGATTTACCGTCAGAGAGACCTCTGCAGCATATTAGAGTCTGGAGTTACTTCATCCATGGGCTGGAAATTTCAAAGGAAACTTCCAAATCCGCTAGCTGGTGTGCTCGCCACTAGATGCTAACTGGATCATTTACTTTTAAAAAGCAGGCCAAATTTAGCACTGGCTGGGCCAAATTCTGCCTTTATCTCTGAGCAACTCTTGCTGCTGTCAATGTTGCTCTGTGTACGAACAGGGGAAGAGAATATGGCCCATTGTCCTACCAGATGCAAATTATGGTCCCGATTCAACAACAAAAAACCATCTGTACTCCATGTAGGG
>NW_006159731.1:2428461-2442445 GCF_000334495.1 Tupaia belangeri chinensis | reverse complement strand
AAAATAACAAGAGACTGAAGCCAGACTGATCTTTTGTGACATGGCACCCTGCTCTTGCGGAAATTCACATTGGGATTCTTGATTAGCAAGCAAAAGAACAGGAAAAAGAAAATTAAAACTGGCATGATTTGTAATTTTCTGTTTTGAGATCATGCTAATGATAAAATTATCTATCAAAACTTGCTCCAAGTAAACTGACAGTTTAGGAAAGAAAGGAAAAAGAAAGAAAAGAAAGGAAAGAAAGGAAAGGAAAACGATGTTGAGATAGTAAATTTTTACTTGTTTTATGTGGCTATCCATGACAAAGTTGATGCTTCTTCCCATCATTCTCTCTGTACCTCTGGAAAACCAATTTCCAGTAACAAACAGTATCAATAATACGACACATTTCATCCTCTGTCCTCACTCATGCTTCTCTGATCGAAGGTGTGGGTGACTGAGATAAGGTGTTGATGGACTATCTGTAGGAAATACCCCTCAAAGTAAGAAAACACATTTGATTTCTACTTATATGAAATAGAATAGCACTTTAATATTAGTATATCGTAGTTTTTCTTTCTTTTATTATTATTATTATTTTTGGTATTCATATCCCTCTCTCATTGTTTTTAGTGGCATTGAGGGTGTTTATTATGTACTGCTCCTCAGGTAGGTAGTTAACTAACCAGCCAGAATGCATAAAAAGAACCCAAGTCAATGCCTAGCTTTGAGTTTTAAAAACTTGCCTTTGGGGCCAACCAGTGGTCCAATGGCAACAGAGTGCTCTGCAATGCTGGACCCACACAGGAAAGTCACTGTCATGTCCCAAGACCTCCCTCAGTATGTGCATGCAAACCCATGACTAGGGTTAGCTGAGGATGGGGATGGATCATGGTGTGAAAACCCTGTTGGGGGTACCTAAGTAAATAACTTGGCTTTGAAAATTTACAGTCAAGTGAAAAAACAAAAAAACAAAACAAAACAAAAAACAACTCTATCCAGCCCACTGCACCTAGTTAACAATGAGTACTATACTTTTTTCTTTTCATTAATAACTTTTTCTGCTGTGAATTAGCTGTTTTATGTTCTTTTATCTTTCTACTGGATGATCTTTGATTGCTCTTCCCCTTAATTCTTCCCATATTGATACATCATATATGTAGCAAATATTTTCCCACCTTGATACTTCTCTTTTTAGCTTGTGAGATTATTCAATCTATAGTTTAACTTTTTTTTTGGTAATAAGATTTAAAGTTTTTTCCCATGTCACTATTTCCCATGGTAATAAAACTTAAAGTTTTCCTCCATGGTTCTTAAACCTAAAATGATTTTACTTATATAGAGTTGAGATAAACATTCATTCACAATTTCTTCTATTTTTGTTTGCAGTTTGACTTTTTTTTTTTTTTAACAACAAACACTTTACTCTTATCAGAAATATTATTCTTCCCATATTTCCTGAGTGCCCATCTGCGTCTGACATGGTATAGGTGTAAAGAAGATAAAATAGTAACCAAAATACTTAAGAGTATGAGTGATGAGCACGTCATGCCAGGCAATATCCATACATAGACAAGCTATGATAAGGTTTGCCTGCTGCCCTCAGGGCAGCATGAACTTAAGTGAGGCCTATCAGGGTTGAGAAGCACTGGAACCTCTCCAAAGTCTTAGCTTTGTTCTCGGAGAATCCTGAGTTAACTTGATAAACTAAAACAATTTCTGCAGCAGGCTAAATCTGATTAACCAAGGAACATTATTCATGCTCTAGCCATTAAGCAAAAAGTCACTGGAGTGAAAGAACCAAGAAAACTATTTTTCAAAGACTTGGAAAAACAACAAAATATACTTTAATTGAGATTGCAAAACAGGATTCAGAGTAGCAAGGGCTGTCTAATGTGATTTAGTTCTGGCTTTGCACAATAAACAATTAAAGGAAACCTCAAAATGACCAATAAATATGAAAAAAAAAAGGAACAACATCACAATGGAACCACAAACAGAAACAAGAGACCATTTTAAGCCTATCAAATCAGCAAATATGTTTTAAAGTTAGGATTTGGGGAAATAGGTTCTCTCACACTGATGGTGGGAGTAGAGATTAATACAATTTTTTGTTTGATATCTTTATTGCAACCTTTGGTAATGTGCTACAAGACAGATTTTTCTGATAAATAAAATTATACAAGAAAATTATGCATGTTAAGCATCAGGCTCTATTTCTCTCTCTTTAAAAGATATTTAATTTTATTTATTCTTATTTTAAAAATTTGCTATAGTGCACAGGTGCTCATCAGAAAGAGACAGTGAAAGCAAGAAAGAGAGAGAGAGAGAATGTGAAAAAGCAAACTGGCAGATCTGGGACTCGAACTGTAGTCGGTCATGTAGGAGTCCAGCGCCTTAACTACCATGTTACCTGCTGGTCCAACCAGACTCCCTCTTAATTATGACTTCTTTGTAACTCTGTCACCACCCCCCATTTACATATAATTGCTGTACATCTTCATGGGGTACAGTATGGTTTTTCAAAGCATGCATAGTGTATAATAATCAAATCAATAATATAGACACATTCATCTTTAGCATTGATCACTACATTATGTTGTGTACCCTAAATGATAATTGTATTTGTTTTTGGGGGGAGGGAGGGTTAGTATGTGTTTAATTGTCAATGACATTTCTCACTCTGCTGTGGTACACCATTCCATAACCCGCTCCATTTGTTCACATATGTTCTTGTCTGTTTATCGTTTTCTCCTGAACCCCTCCTCCCACACATTCCATACAGCTTCTAGTATCCACCATTACTCTCTACTTCTACATCATTGAGTCCTTCAGTTTCTGCCATAGGGACATTCAGTATATGAATGAAAAAGTTGTGGAAAAATGGAATCAATAAAAAGTGTATACTGCATATAAATGAAAAAGTTACGTCAAGTGGGGCTACAGTGTTTGTCTTTCATAACCTGGCTTACTTCACTTAGCATTATATCTTCCAGGTTCACTCACTTCGTGTCAAATGACAGACTATCTTTGTACTTTTATGGCCGAGAAGTAGTCCATTGTGTATGCGTGTCACATTTTCTTAGTCCATTCATCAGTTGTTGGAGACTTGTTAATGCTACATCTTAGCTACTGTGAATCATGCCACAGTAAATATGGATGGACAAGTGTCTCTCTAACAGAATGATTTCCTATCCTTTGGGTAAATACCCAAGAGTGGAATTACTGGGTCATATGAGGTTCTAATTTTAGATTTCTGAGGAGGAAACTTCATACTTTTTCCATAATGGCTGTACTAATTTACATTCCCACCAGCAATGCAGGCAGATTCCCTTTTCTTCTAACTTCCCAATACTTGTTCTTTTTCTTTTTTTTTTTAAAGGGAGATTTTTTGCTATAGGACATGCGTGCTTTCTGGAGAGACAGAGAGATAGAAAGTGAGAAATCATCCCCCAGGGGGATGGTCACACTACAATTGCTTCTCCTTCATTCTCCTTTCAGGATTTGGGGCACACATGCACATGTGCCTGGTGTGTTTCAAGCCACTGGGTCTGGGACTCAAACTGCGGTGAACTATGTGGGAGACCAGTACCTTAACCACTATGCCACCTGCTGCCCACCCCCCCCTTTTAAAAAAGAATTATTCTATTTAACTTTATTTATCCATTTATTTTAATTTGATCAGAGCGGCACAGAGTGATAGAGCAAGAAAGAGACAGAGAAAGTGAGAAAGCAAGCCACCAGGCCCGGGATTTGAACCATGGTTAACCATGTGAAAGTCCAGCGCTCCTAACTGCCATGCCACCTGCTAGTCCCATTACTTTTTAAATTATAGTCATTTTGACTAGGGTTGCATGATATTTTATTGTGGTTTGACTTACGTTTGTCTTTATGACAAGGGAGGTTGAGCTACTATTTATATGTTTTTTAGACATTTATATTTCTTCTTTTGAGAATTGTTTGCTCAGATTGATTGCCCATTTTTAAAATGGCTTATTAGGGGCTTTTTGCAAGTGACATGTTTGAATGTTTTATATATTGTGGTTATCAATTTCTTATTTGAAATAATAGTCGGTGAATATTAAGATAATTTTCAGGAAGACAATTTGGCCATATTAATCAAGAATCTTAATGATATTTATAACCTTTGACCTATCAATTCTATTTTCTAAAATTTATTTCATGCAGATGGCTGCAATAAAAAAATATGCAAAATCATAACAAAGCTAGAAAATTATCCAATAGAGGATCAATTAAATAAATTATAAAGTAGCATATGCATACGTATTTTTTAACATTTAAAAAATAATTATTCTATTTAACTTTATTTATTTTAATTTGACCAGAGAGGGACAGACTGAGAGAGAGAGAGAAAGAGAAAGAGGAAAGTGAGAAAGAAGCTGCCCGGTCCAGGACTGTGGTCAGCCATGTTGGAGTCCACACCCTTATCCACTATACCACTTGCTGGCCCCAAAAGTAGCATCTATTTAATCATTTAAAAATATTAAGTACTTGAGAAATAAGTTATATGTTAAGGGAATCAAATTTCAATTTATCTTTCCTTATGATCAGTAAAATGTTAATCTGATGGTGGAATTAAGGGTTTTCTTTGTCTTAATGATTTTTCTGAATTTTCTAGCTTTTTTTCTTTTTCTAGCTTTTTTTTTTCTAGCATTCATTGCTTACATAAATAGATTTTTTTTTTCTCTTTAAAGCAAATGTGTTTGTTTTCACTGGGGTAGGAAATCTGTGCTCCACAGGCAATCTTTTGATACACTTAAGGTACTTTGTCAAGATTTTTAAAATTAAGCATCTTTTTTGGGGGCCAGCAGGGGCATGACTATTAAGGACCCTGGGCTCCCACATGGCCAACCACAGTTCAAGTCCCAGAACTGGCAGCGTGCTTTCTCGCTTTTGCTCTCTTTCTCTGTCTTGCTCTCACTCTTGCCCTGTCCCTCTCTGATCAAATTAAAAATAAATAGACATAAATAAAGCTAAATAATTCTTTAAAAAGTTAACTATCTTTTTTAAAAATTAAATATCTACTCTTTTTTTAAGAATTATTTTTATTTGACTTTATTTATTTTTAATTTGACCAGAGAGGGGACAGAGCGACAGAGCAAGAGAGAGAGAGAGAAAGTGAGAAAGCAAGCTGCCAGGTCCGGGATGCGAACCGTGGTTGGCTATGTGGGAGTCCAGCGCCTTTAACCACCATGCCTCCTGCTGGCCCCTAAATATCTATTCTAATGTCCATGTGAAAATCCAGAAGTAGCTGAATGATTGTGGCATGTTTTTTGAGAATTTAAAGGGAGGCATTTCCTCCTTTACTTACTGGTTTACCTTGAGTGATGGAGAGAGTCATGCAGAAAAGGGTGCTGGATGGACGGTGGTGGGTGACTGGACTACTCTATAATATCATGTGTAGCTTTATTAAACTACAAGTCCAGGGCTAAAATGAAGGTTTTTTTTTTTTTTTTTTTTTTTCACAGAAAATAAAAATTAAAGCAATCGACCTAATGTAAGGCAACCCCATCATGCAGCAATATCCCACACGGTCAAACACAATTTGTATCCTGACCCCAGTGACTTGAAAAACATGCCAGGCACATGTGCATGCATGCCCCAAATCCCAATGGGGTAGAGACATGGAGGGAAAAGGATTACGACGTAGTCACACCCATTGTAGGTTCCTTGTGTGTCTCTCTCTGGCTAGTGTATGTGCCTCCTGGCAAGAGTTTTGTTTTGTTTTTGGAGATAGTTTTTCTTTTTAAAAAAGGTAACAAACAGAATTTCTTACTCATTATTGTCCCAGTGAATGTTCCTTAAACTTTTGGTATCTGATGATGCTTGTCTGCCAGTTAGTACTAGCAGAAAAAAAGAAAAAAAAAATGAAATTGATAAAAAGTGTATACTGTATTTGAATGAGAATGTTATGGAAATAATCTTAAATTCAGGATCGAAAAGGAAGAGCTGCCTGGAAGATACAGGCACAAGTTTGGTGTTATCCTAGGAGACAAGCCAGTATGTGAAATCTGCTCCACCGTGTTTGGGGAAATCTCTAAGTGGGAAGTGGTGGGCTACTGTCAGAGAAGTGAGAGGAGAGGCTTGGAGTGTTCTAGAGTTGTCACCTAAACCTGACCTGACGCTGCCTTAGAGGTTCATTCTGTTTTCTAAGTAATTACTCATTTATTTAATTTTATTTGTTATTATTATAACTTTCCAGTTTGAATAGAGAGAGAGAGAGAGAAATGGGAAGTGAGAAAGCAAGCTCCAGGTCTGGGACTTGAACTGTGGTCAGCGATGTGGCAGTCTAGTGCCCCAATTACCATGTCACCTTCCATCCCCTGGGGTTCACTCTAAGGCCTGAGAGGTGTTGGATCCAATGGATAGGGATGAGCATGTCTTTGTGAGGGCACTCTTTGCTAAAGTGCTTGAGAAATGGCCTGACCATTCCAGCACTTCATTCTCGTCCTCGGGCTGCTAAGTCCATAGGTGTCCCAGTTGGGCCTCACCCATGAAGCGCTTTGAGATGCTGTCCTCCTGGCCTGTCTTACTATCAAGGTAAATCTAGCATCACCTTTGGACATCCATGCATCTTAGGAAATTTCTGAATAAATCACAGGAAAGGGAGGGAAAATGGTCTCCAACCTGTTGTTGTGTAATAGTTTTTAAAATCTATGTCCTGAGAGGCACTCTTCACAGCGTGTTCATGCCCTGATCTTCCTTCAGCCCTGCATCCAGCCAGGATCATGGTTGTATCCCACTTATTTAGGTAGGCCTGGGATGTGAACCACAGCTTTCCCACATGGTTTCTAGCATTACACGGAGTAACCCACTGCCCATGCCACTGTGACTGAACCATGGTTAATTCTGTCAACTTAAGTAGGCCATGGTATCTAGATATTTGGTCAAACATGTCTGGATGATGAAGTGTTTTTGTTTTAAAAATAAGATTAAGGTATAAATTTTTTTTTAATTATTCAACTTTATTTATTTGTTTTAATTTGACCAGAGATGGACAGAGTGAGAGAGAGAGAGGGAAAGTGAGAAAGCAAGCCACTAGGTCTGGGACTTAAACATAGTCGGCAATGTGGGAGTCCAGCACCCTTCACCACCACATACTTGCCAGTCCCTAAATAAGTAGGTTTTGAATAAAGTAGATTATGTAGGTGGGCCTTATCCTTATCCAATCAGTAGGAATCCTTAAGAAAAAGACTGAGGTCCCTTGCCAATGAAGAGAGAATTCTGCCCGAAGACTGCCTTCATATTTGAGTGCAACATCAACTTTTCCTGAGGTCTCCAGACTGAAAGTCTACCCCGCAGATTTTCACTCTGCCAGCCCCTGAAATTGCATGAGTCAGTTCTTTAAAATCTCTCCCCATAAACACACCACACACACAAATATCTGCTAGCTCTACTCTACTCTGGGCTCAGACTGAGGCAGAACTTGGGGAGTAGGCTATCTTCTTAACTTTTTATTGCTACATACACAACTGAGTCACAGCTTTGCCAATAAAATTAGGACTGAATAGTCCTGATTTGTGTGATATAACTATGTGTTTCTGTGATTTCCAGCAGTCTCACCACTTACACTCACTTGAAAACTGCTCATCTAAATAAGGGAGACGTATTTCTTTCCCCAACCCACTGACATACTTTTCTTCATAAGCTGTAAAGATCCTCAGAAGTGGTCTGGCCAATTGTGTGAAGTGAATTCAGAAAAAATGGTATAATCTCAAGACTGGGTATTAGTAGAGCACTTTTACATATGGTATGTTCTAAATTCTTCTAAACATCTCTATGAATTAGTGGAGAGAGGTAATAATACATACTATTTCTATTTTGTAAAAGAAACTAGGGATTAGGAAGTTAAATAATGATCATATATCCAGTCTATCTAGGACAAAACCAGGACTAGAAACCAGTTCTTCCATGCATCATGTAGCACTTTTACCACTCAAACATATACCTGGCCACATAAGCAAGCTCTTTTTCATTTTAGCATGGTAATTTGGCATTGCAACAGAAAATTTATTGTCAGTGAATTCTGGCAGTGAATGAGAGGAAAGGGAGTAGGACAATGGGACAGCTGGAGAGTTGAGGTTCAAATATATAGCAACTTGGTGAGTCATACTCATTTGCTACAGAATGAATTCAAAGCTTTTTTTCTTCCTTTCTCAACTTGGCAAGATAAGTCTTACTCAACTGGATTGTACTCTGAGAGGCAATTCCTTACCACCCAGTCAAAATTAACCACTACTTCCTTTGTGTGGTCATTCATCTCTCTTCTTATAGGACTAATCATATATTAGACATGAATCTGTCTCCCTACCCAGCCTGTGAGCCCTTCTTAAGGGAAGACTGGGTCTTTTGCTGTACACTTGTCTGACAGAGATGTATCGTGAGCATTCTTCTGTTATAATGTGCTCAATCCTATAAATACAAAGACGAGGTTCCTAATCTAGTTGGGAAAAAGTACACAAGTCAGTAATTACAATACACGGTGACAAGTGCCACAACATATGCATGCATGAATTGCTGGAAAGCACAGAAGACTATTTGGGAGGCAGTTAAGCAGGGTGATTTTCAAGTTATGCCCTGAAAGGTAAAAGGACTTGTGGGCCCAGAGCATACCATACACAGGCGCAGACAGATTAAAGGAGCAGGGCCAGAGAGGAACGTGTAGTTTTGAGTGAATGGCATGAAGTGAAGCTGGACAGGTGTGAAGATTATAAAATAAGTTTTTTTTTGACAGGGTCTCACCATGTCATTATCTACCTCCTTTAACTTCCCAGTTAACTAGGATTACAGGTGTGTGCTGCTGTGCCTGGCCTACTTCAGAATGGTCTGGAAACTGAACCCAAATCTAGGATGATTAGTAAAATGTACTGCTTTGGTTTGGGCTTTATCTATACTAACAGACTATAACATGGTGCAAGGAATAATTATTTGAATCTAGTTTCAGCTTCCATTCAAACAGTGTCATACACTTCTCATTTATTTTCTAAAAAGTCTTAAAGTTAATCCTTTGAAGTCAACTTTAACATAGCAGAAGCAGATACTTTCTGGAACAAGGCAGAATATAAATAAATAAATGTTCCCCTATTCTACTGTTGGATGTGGTAGGTTGTTTTCTGCTTTGAGTCCTTAAAAGGTTCCTCATTGCTAAGGTAATCTAAGACTAGTAACAATTTAAAAATTAAACTATTCTTTGAACTCTTCATCTATGTAAAGGTTTTAAAAGGGGTGTGGGAGGGTAAAATTAGTCTTCTAAGACCCATCTCCTGGTAAAAGCTCTCACAGCCTAAAAACACAAAATGGCCTATTTTGACCCCAAATTAATTATTACTGGATTGTACCCTATGCCATTTTGTTAAATTAAGTCTGACGCTTAGAGAAATAAAAGCTCAGGTTGGTGAAAGTTCTTAAAGAGAACAGAGAAACTCAAAACTTGATATACCAAACAGGACGCCTGACACCTTTCCGCACTATTCATCTTTCAGCCTTTTAACATTACTCCCAACTGCCCCACCCAGACTGGTTCATGGATGATTTACCTTAATGTTAAAAAAAGAGGTCAGTGATCCTCACTTAAATGGGATACTTCCTAATTTGGGGCTCCTAATTTTCTGTTTTTCCTTAAAATGGGAACTCTACACTATGTAAGCTTCATATCCCATGAACCTGAATTTGCTCCTATAAATCAGGATCTCTTATCTATTGTAAAGGTCCTGTGTAGGCAGGTTTTTTACTTCATGGGTTGAGTGTAGATGTATTTCAGTAAGTTGTCTTTGCCGTGATTTAACAGACATTAGTTCAGAAACATTTGTTATGAAATTAAAAGCAACCTAAATGACTCACCTAGAATTCCACCACCTCACCAGGCCACCCATGTCTATTTTTCTGTGGCACCTTCCAGGTTTGTCCACATAGTTTTTGTCCACATAATTTTATGAGATTGTGGGACCAGCAGTTAGCGTAATGGCTATGTCGCTGGACTCCCACATAGTCGACCGTGGTTCGCGTCCCGGACCTGGTGGCTTAAAACTCACGCCGGGCGCGTGTGCATGCGTGCCCAAGATCCTAAGAGGAGAATGGAGGAGAAGGGATTGCGGTGTGGCCATCCCCCATGGGGGGTGATTTCTCGCTTTCTGTCTCTGTCTCTCTGGCGAGCACACGTGCCCTATAGCAAAAACTTCTCAAAAATTTTTTTTTATGAGATTGTAATTGATTTAGGATTTTTAAAAAGCTTTATCTTGATAAACATGGTCCAGTTTACAAAGTTCAACTTACTGTACTACTCTCTGATACTTGCCTCTTCCAAATGTATACATGAGGTGGCCACATCACAGCAGGGAAGGGTCAAAGTCTGGCACTTCAGTGGCACTTAGGATGATGACCAGTCGCTCAGGAGGATAAAAAGATGCTGAACTGTCAGGACCATATCTGGCTTGTTCACCATTGCATGCTCAGTGCTTAGCTCAAGGTCTGACATCCAGAAAGTATTTAAATATTTCCTGAGTGACTGATTCTGAACCTGACTGACTTGTTTTTTGGGGGTATAGAGCAAAATCCTAGATAATAGCAATTGACTTACTATTTTCTTAAAGTAGAACCTTGATTAGTTAATTAATTAAACTAACAGGTGTGTACTGAGCACCTGCTATGACCAAACATAAGTGAATCACTTGGGACTGAGAGATCTGGAGCAAATGAACTCTTTTCCATCCTTATCCCAGGCTGATTATTTATGACCTGAAATAAAGAGAATGGAGAAGTTCTTAATCTTTAAATCTTTTAAAAGGACACAGCCTTATCTTTCTAGAACAGCTGAGAAATAAAGAGAAAAATGATGTTGGGAAAAAGAAGAATTTTACTTAGGGAATGCAGAAAATTAGAGCTCTTTATTAGTTTAAATGGCTCTAGAGGATTATGACACCGCGTCTGAAGTGTCACATCTACTTTAAGTGTTCCTAGTTTAACAATCCTAAAGGGATACTCATGTTAGGGTTCAGTTAGCATAATGTCACACATGCCTTCCTCCAGGATCAGAACACTAAGAGAGGGTTCTTGTGGGCCTGATGTGAGACTAAGGCTCAATCACTTGCGATAGCTGACCTTGTAAAAGATGGAGCCCAGCTTCTTCCTGCCCTTGGGCCACTGCTACTAGGCAATTGCAGTTCCTGGCAAAATTCAACAAGACAAAAATCCCAGAGTTGTTTTTCTTCAAAATAATTGATTTAATTTCTTCTTTTACAAAAAAGACAACAAATTACATTTCACAGAATGCTGTTTAGGTTATTAGGTTCCCGTCAGAGCTGTTTCGCAATACGTGTTTACATAATCTGAAGTGAAGGCAGCAGTGGACTGTAAAACTGGAGCCAGCCAAGCCAGCTTTTACGCATGTGGGGATTAATTTCACATTAGATCACAAACTAATGTAACTTATTGTTTAAGCATCAAGTACATTTGGATATGGTTTTAGACATAGTTTAAAAGAATTAAAAAAACAGCACCACCAGATTCTAAAAAGCAACAGGTCAGTGTTTTGTAAAGAAAACTTATAGCATCAATACTTTCTGCTCTTATCACAAGCTCATTTGACATTTTGAAGAATGATATCTTAATAAGTCTCCAAAGTGAAAATTTTCTAAAAGCATTCTATTTGTAATGCCCAATATGTTACTAATTATTTCTCCTATTAATTAGTTGTGCTTTGCTGTCCAAGAGTCATAGAGGTGAATAATGCAGTGTGTTAAAAATGTAAGAAAGAGAACAATAAATAGCCCACAGTTAAACACATCTCGTAGTTATCAGAGAAGAAGTTCACTGAAAAACTGCTTGTTTCCTTTACAAACACTATTAAGATAGATGATCCCATTTGCAGGTGAAAAGTGCCAAGTATTTAAATGTTGGACAGTTACACAGAGAGGCTGAAAATGGGTCAGCTCCCTTTACCAGCACTCCCTGAGGAGCCTAACCAACAGGGATCAATCTGTTTCTTTAACACTCCTCAGAATATACTACCTTATATCACGGTTAACTATGTACATCATTCAGTTACTAGACTGAAAGTTCTGTTAGGATATAATTGTTGTCTCCTCCAAAGCACTATTATATAATAGTTTATTCAATTATTTGTAGACATGGATAAATCAAAATACAAATAAAAAATTCTTTCACTGAACTCCAAGGAAAAACAGAAAGCTCCTGTCTTTCTACAGCTAGTAATTGCACTGTACCTAAAAAATACACTTTATAATATAATTAATATACTTTTAATATACTTGAAATAAGTATAATATAGTTCCTCTTTATAAATAAATTTATCCCTTATTCCAATGCAATTATTTTTTGGTGTGATGATAAAACTGATTTTAGATGAACATTCATAGATGGCAAATGTCCTCAACTGTGTGCTAAATAAGAGAAATTCAAAGTGCACAGGTGGTAAACCACATTAGAAGAAAAAGTGAAATTTAATTATAAAATTTAATTATAAAATTCAAATAGAATTCAAATGCTAAAGAATCTCTAAAATTAATTGCAATGTGATCTTAATGAGGTACAGCTGATCTTTCTGACATGTACTCACACAGAGTTCTCTGACCAAGCCAAACAACAGGCCATAGGAGCCATACTCATGAAAGAAACTTAAGAAAAATCATTCAGCCTAAGTCTAACATAGGATTTTAGAAATACTAAATTATCAAGTTATTTAAAGAAAACAGAAGCAATGATCCATGTTGCTTTTTTTACTTTAGTAAATAACACATTCACTGTCACTTCAACCATTAAATAAGAAACAATACATCAAATCATTTTTCCATGTGCTAAAACGTTCGACTACATTATCGAAGAGAGACAATGGAAATTCTGTTTATAAGGTTTTTAAAGGCAAGGCAGACAGCTAGAGATAAACAGGGATTAAGCCTAGAAGATCTGTCAAAAAGCTCTCTAGCTTTTGAATCCTATGTCCCTAACCTGAACAAGACTCTAAAGTCATAAAAATTCAGGGGCCTTCTAGTAGAGAGATATATTTTTTCCATTCATTATACTCCTCTTCTAAGACAGGCTAACACAGGGATCCAGACAACTAGTGCAGAATTTTCCAATTAATGCAGCTTCTAACAGCACTTATGAGGCTATCTCCACCAAACAATGTAAAAAGTTCAAAGGCTATTAGCTGTATGTTTGTAGAGATGAGATACACATCTGAGATTGGCTTTTAACTATTTAAGCAAATAAAAAAAGAAAAGGAAAAGGGATAGGTAAAGGTAAATCTAGGGGATAGGTACATAGAGATTTACTGTATCATTCTAGTTTTGTGTGTGCTTGAGAATTTTCATTAAGATAAGACTTTAAATAAAGAGCTTTAGGTAATACAGCTCATCATCAATACAGGTCTATGGGTCTATGAACAGGACAGAAAGCTTTGCTGAAAGAAAGTTAGGCTGGCCTTAAATCTGGGGCCCTTACTAGGTTTTAAAAAAATCCATTTCACTCATTGTTCTCAAAGGAAGGAAATAACACAAATCCCTGTACTATCCTGGGGTGTGGAATCTGTGTCAACGGTACATCGTTTAACTTAGACTAACATGAAAGAAATCTAAAAATTATAGAAAAGAAACATTACCATTTTATAGTCTGAGGCTGAACACACAGGCTGTATTACATGGAAGGACACGGATTTGGATTCTGGATTAGCTTTTCATTTGGGGAAGACGGGGAAGGGTGTTAATTCTAAGTATCTGGATTCTCTGATCATTGTCTCAGATCTGATGAGTTTTCTTTATGGACATTTAACACTCTACGCTGTTGGTTACAGAAGCAAGCAGATGGGGGCCTTCATCTGGAGCTTGTACCTCACACAAAATGAATTCTGTGTGACAACGATACAACCTTCACCTTCAGAGAATACAAGGTACATTGTGCAGAGGCTTCACCCTCCCTGGCCCCTTCTCCATTCCCCTTCTTTCCTGAAGGACTTCATATACCAGAGCTT
>NW_006159731.1:2418762-2428166 GCF_000334495.1 Tupaia belangeri chinensis | reverse complement strand
ACTAGGTCTGCCATGACAGTCTAGGCAGTGCTCAGTGGTCCACAAAGCTTTTGTTGGTCCATGGGGACAATAGCTCTTGTTTCAATGCAAAATCTGGCTTGAGAAAAATTTCAGTCTAAGTCATTGATACTGGATTATAAATAAAAGAGGAATCAGACAACAACACACGCTCCTACTTTATTTATTTTGCATACATTTAATGGCCATAGAATCTAGGCTGACACTTTTTTTCTTCAACTAGAAATTATAGATTCAGTTAAGAATTCACTCTATTAGTACTAATGCAATAAAAACGTCTTTTAAAAAATGAGGTATTTGGTTTACTGTCCCAACCAGGAGAGGTTCGGGCACATTGCAGAAATGGTCTAACAAGCAAGAAAGTAAAAGTGAACACCCTGAATGAATAAAACAGAAACAGGATATACAAAATACTGCTCTGACACCCTGAGAATCTTTATTGCAGCCAAAATAAATTCACCCACCTTGTTTGTTTCTTCCCTTTTTTAAAAAAAAGATTGGGGAGACAGAGAAAGAAAGAAAAGGAAGAAGGGAGGGAGGAAGGGACAGAGGAAGAGAAAGAAAGGGAGAGGTAGAAGGGGTAGAGGTTATTTTCTACAGGGTCTCACCAGCTTCAATCTTCCTGCCCCATTATAGGTAAGTACTGCTATGACTAGCCTGTTTTTAGGCTGGTCTGGGAAAGAGAACCAGGGCCTTCCATGAAGCCCAGCTTCATGCAGTGGTGGCTTATCATTTATACCACCATGGCTGAACATGCTGTATATTTTAAAAGCAAAACCCAGCATGATTTTTCCTAGGGCATACATTTCAACTCAGAAAAGACAATGAGAAGACAGAAGTGAATGAATCTAAGAAAGGTAAAGACTGAGATCCCTCTTACTGACCCTTTCCCCACTCTAAACGCACTTATTAATGAGTGACTATTAGCTTTACTTTCAAATGATCTTAGAAAAACATTTAGAATTATACAACGACAGCATTTACAAGTGAATTTATGTAGTACTGTTGTCAAGGTTCAAAATACCATGGAAGATCTTGAGAAAACAGTTGAGTATTTCACATAAAAAACTGAACGATCATGTTAGCCAGCCCCAAAATGATGATGAAAACGTGAAAGATTAATTTAGGCCATGTCAGACGTTCTTCTTGGTGGAGGGAAATGATATAGATGAGAGATGGATATATAAATACAAAGGCCAGGCCGCATGCTGCTCCTGAATATCTGCAAAATAAAAGCTTTTGGGGTCAATATTCATCCTGCATTTTACTTTTGCTGATTTGTTATTAAAATAAATACAGTGTAATTTATATCTTTGTCAATCTGACATTGTAGGAATTAATTTTGATTCATTTGTGTTGACATAAATTATTTGGGTTTAAAATTTATTTCACTTGTTAAGTTAATATATTATTTCCTGCTCATCCTTATAGCATCTGCTTGACAAAGAGTTTTTATTCATTCCTCAAGTTCCGCAGTTCCTCTCTGTCTAGTGATTGTGGTTACTTCTTGGGAAACATCTGGAGATAGGCTTCCTACCTTTGATCTTTCCTAAACTAATTACACATTCTCATTTTTTGAGACTGTTAGTATCTGTTGAAGAATGAGAACAGATGATTATCTCCATGGCATTCGGCATAATTACAAAAAAATAATAAAAATTCCCAAGCATGACACTATGACAGAGGAACATGCCTTTTCTTCTCTTTCTTTATACTCAGGTTTTCTTGAGGAACAGCTTAACAGAAACTCATAAATCCATTCTGTTCAATAAGCAGCAGGCCAATAATCTCCCCTTTTGTTACTTGTTTCTTTCTTAGGTAAGAGTGTTCAAAAAAAAGTGACTCAGTTCTGCATCTATACTAAAGTAGAGAAGCTGGATCATACTAAATCCCTGTTTTTCATGAGAATTTAAGGTGACAACTGTACTCTCATTACAAATCTTCAGGAAAGGATAAAGAGAAAGAGCCATCTGGGATCTAAACTCTTGTTTACATTCTTACTTTCTGGTTTCAACCGACACTAAAATATGTTTCTAAATAGAAATGGACAGAGGAAGTTAGGACATAGCCTTGACATATGAAGGACCTCCTAGGTACTCCTAAAAAGTTATTTGTTGCGTATGAAAAATAATATTTTAATTTGGATAAGAGAAAGAAAGTATGGTAGGAGAGGATTAGAAAAAATAAAAAAGAGAAAGGTGACTGAACCTAAGGGATAATGGCGCTTCTGGGGTCGGTCTCTACCAGCAATAAACAGTACGGGAGATAACGAGTACCTTAACCCATATCAAGGAATTACATTTGAATGTTACCAGTTTTAAATATGATTCCTGACTTAATGATGGTTATTAGGATATTTTGAGTTTATGATGGTGTGGAAGTAAAACACATTTAGTAGAAACCATACTTGGGGTACCTATACAACCATTTTGCTTTTCACTTTCAAAACAGTATTGAATAAATTACATGAGATATGGAACACTTTACTGTAAGATAGGTTTCGTGTAAAAACACTTACAAATAGGCTTTGCATTTAATGATTTTGTCTAGGTGTAGGCCAGTGTAAGAGTTCTGATCATACTTAAGGTAGGAGAGGCTAAGCTATGATGTTCAGTAAATTAGATGTATTAGAGAAATGTTTGACTTACAGTATTTTTGACAGTATATTTTCAATTTACAATGGGTTTATTGGGATATAACCCTATCTTAAGTCAAAGAACATCTATATTCACAGGAATTTTATTCGAATAAGTTAAAACAACAACAGGAAAAGCCTGAAAATTAGACCAATATACAAAGGGGTGCAATTTTCTTACAGGCAGTACCTTATGATCCCTCCTATGTTTGGGTAGAAACAGGCCATGATCACTCCAGCTCCCACTATAATTAGATTAAGAATCAACACGTGGAAAATGCTAGAAATAGAGAAGTATGGAGGAAAGAAAAAAATGTAAAAATAGGCAAATTATAACCACTAACAGAATAAAATTTACATTTAACACCTTAAAATGAGAATATCTTAAGTCTGACAATAAAAAGCACAGAAAAAATAGACAACAAAATATGTTTCTTTTCTTTTTTTTTTTTTTTTAAGAAACGGGGCCCAAGGCATTGGCATTTTACAGGTGTCCCCAGGGGAAGTGGACTGGTGAAGGTCTAGGTGTAGGCCAGTGTAAGAGTTCTGATCATACTTAAGGTAGGAGAGGCTAAGCTATGATGTTCAGTAAATTAGATGTATTAGAGAAATGTTTGACTTACAGTATTTTTGACAGTATATTTTCAATTTACAATGGGTTTATTGGGATATAACCCTATCTTAAGTCAAAGAACATCTATATTCACAGGAATTTTATTCGAATAAGTTAAAACAACAACAGGAAAAGCCTGAAAATTAGACCAATATACAAAGGGGTGCAATTTTCTTACAGGCAGTACCTTATGATCCCTCCTATGTTTGGGTAGAAACAGGCCATGATCACTCCAGCTCCCACTATAATTAGATTAAGAATCAACACGTGGAAAATGCTAGAAATAGAGAAGTATGGAGGAAAGAAAAAAATGTAAAAATAGGCAAATTATAACCACTAACAGAATAAAATTTACATTTAACACCTTAAAATGAGAATATCTTAAGTCTGACAATAAAAAGCACAGAAAAAATAGACAACAAAATATGTTTCTTTTCTTTTTTTTTTTTTTGAGAAGTTTTTGCTATAGTGCGCATGTGCTCACCAGAAAGACAGAGAGAGACAGAGAAACAGAAAGCGAGAAATCATCCTCTAGGGGGGATGGCCATGCCGCAATCCCTTCTCCTCTCGGGATCTTGGGCATGCACGCACACGTGCTCGGTATGAATTTAAGCCGTGGTGTCCAGGACTCAAACTGTGGTCAACTACATGGGAGTCCAGTGACATAGCCATTACACTGACTTCTGGTCTCCAACAAAATCTGTTTCTTAAAAAAGTATTTATTTTATTTATGGAGCCAACAGGTGGCATGGTGGTTGGGGGAGCTGGACTCCCACATGGCAGACCATGGTTCGAGTCCTAGACCTGGTGGCTTGCTTTCTCACTTTCTCTCTTTCTTTCTCTCCCTCTCTGGTAAAATTAAAATTAACAAAGCTAAATAAAACAATTCTTTTAAAAAGTATTTATTTTATTATTATTATTATTTGTTTTAAGTTTACTATAGTGTATGTGAGAAAGCAAGCCACCAGGTCTGGAACTTGAACAGTAGTCGACCATGTGGGAATCCAGCGCCTTAACCATGTACTGGTCCCCAAAATAATTCTTAATGTTGGTAATGAGACAGTAAAACTAGCCCTTTTATACAGTAATGTAAGTAAGTTAAATTACGTAGGATCAAACTAATAGAGTGTACCCAAGTTCACATCTTTAATCCATTAAGTCATGGAAAAGTCATGACGTATTTTCTATGCAAAACTGCATCATGACTTTTCCAATGACCTAATATAATTCCATTTGGCATAAGAAAATAATCAAAATCATGAGAAAAGCTATTAACATAAAGATATTTATGGAAAGAAAGAAAAATCCTAAATATGGCAAGACAACTTACTTGACAGAATATATTAAATCTTATTTAAGGGGGCCAGCAGGTGGTGTGGTGGTTTACATGCTGAATTCCCACATGGCCAACTGTGGTTCAAGTCCCAGATCTGGTGGCTTGAAAATAACACCTGGTACATGTGTATGCATGCCCAAGATCAAGATCACAGGAGGCGGTGGCATGGCCATCCCTTGTGGGGGATGATTTCTCACTGTCTCTCTCCAGTAAATGCATGAGTCCTATGACAAAAAGCTAGTAAAAACAAACAAACAAAAAACAGGGAAAGAAAAAAATAAGAAAAATAAATTTAAAAAAACTTCTTAAAAATAACTTATTATTACCAATATGGTATAAAACCATCTAGACAATGTGGGTTGCGGGGAAGCTCGGTCGATGTTTACTACACAAGAAAAATCCCAAACTAGAAAAATATCAGAAGAAAATACACTGAAAAGGCAGTGGTAATTGGATTATAATTTGGGATCACAGGTAATATTTCTTTCTATACATTTTGTAAAGTTATTTTATTTTTGTAATAGAAAAGTAAATTATATTGAGGGAAAGGCAAAACGGACAGCTCATTTTTTTTGTATTTAACCACTTAGAGCTATTCAGTATTTACCATGAATAGACTGTATTAATTACATACTTTAAATGTTAACAATTCAAGGTTTGAGAATCATTTTGGAGACAAAAATAATATGGATGAAATTCAATTTTTAATAACTCCGTTTCTCCAAAAAATTATTCTCGAAAGCCAGATATACATGTCAAAGCAACTCCTTGTGCCTGAGTTATCAGAGGTTAATTAATCCCATATAAAGATTACAGACAGAATTAGAAATTAGAAAAAATATTTATACAACTAAGGGGTGAGCCATACATCCTGATGCATTACAAAGATAAGAGCCTTCCAGATCTTAGTATTTATCCAGAAATCCCAACTTTAAAAATGCCTTAGAGCGGGAACCAGCAGTTAGCGTAATGGCTATGTTGCTGGACTCCCACGTAGTCGACTGCAGTTTGCGTCCCGGACCCGGTGACTTAAAACTCACGCTGGGCACGTGTGCGTGCGTGCCCAGGATCCAGAGAGGAGAATGGAGGAGAAGGGATTGCGGCGTGACCATTCCCCCTGGGGGGTGATTTCTCGCTTTCTGTCTCTCTGTCTCTCTCTGTCTGGCGAGCGCACACGCCCTATAGCAAAAACCTCTCAAAAAAAAAAAAAATTGCCTTAGAGCTTCGAGAAGACATTGGCTGGGCCTCTGTAACTTCTGTATTGTAAAAGGAAACAACTTTGTGTGCTTTTCCAAAGTAGTGGTTCTTAGAGTGTGACCACAAAGCCCAGGGGTTTTTCCAATACTCTTTCAGGAAGTCCCTGAGGTAAAAATTATTTTCATAATAGTATAAGACACTATTTGTTTTGCAAAAGCAGTGGTAGGTAAAACTGCTAGCCCTTTAGTTTAGGTCAAGGCAATTGTACTGATCTGTATTCTCTGCTGTATTCTTCACTGCCAAACTGTCAAAAGAAAAATCAAGTTTTACTAAAAAATGTCCTTGATAAAGGAGAAAAATATTAGTTTTAGTCAATCTCATGGTTTGAATACACATCTTTTTAATCTTGTGTGTGTGTGTGCATGTGTGTGGTGGTGGTGGTGGTTCAGACAGGGTCTTGCTATGTCATGATCCTTCTGCCTTAACTTCCCAAGTAGCTGGGACTAATTTTTACAGTAGGCTGGAAATCAGACCTCCCATATAGCCTGCCTCCAAAGCAGCACATACAGCGCTCAGCCAGCATCCTATGGGATCAAATGGAAAATCCATAACAAAGCACATCTATGGCACAACAAAGTATAATGGTTATCTTGAGGGAAAGTACTTGTGCAGCTGAGATGAAGGCTGACATAGCTGTTTTTCCCATCAAATGCTATTTTTACTTGATGTGTAGAGAAGCTAAGCCTATTCAAGTGCCGACATGTGACAGACATTTTCTTGAAAATGCATAATGAGCTTGTCACTTCAAGAAAAACTGGGGAACCAGCAGTTGGTCTAATGGCTATGACGCTGGACTCCCATGTAGTCGACCGTGGTTCGAGTCCTGGACCTGGCGACTTAAAACTCATGCTGGGAGCCACGTGTGCATGCGTGCCCAAGATCCTGAGAGAAGAATGGTGGAGAAGGGATTGTGGCATGGCCATCCTCCCTGGGAGGTGATTTCTCACTTTCTGTCTCTCTCTGTCTGGAGAGTGCATGCACACATAATAAAAACCTCTCCCCTCAAAAAAACCAAAAAACAAAAAATGACTGGCATTATTTGCTGTCAGTGATAAAATTTGAGCTTCAAATAATAATTAGAATTTTGGAGAACTGTATAGTAGTCCACACTTATCTGCTGAGGTGGGAGAAGGGGAATAAGACTCCCCCCCCCCCCCCGGGGAGTGTCGAGGACTCCTGCACATAATATTGGATTCTATATATATAATGGGTGTTTTTTTTTTTTTTTTTGATCTGATAAGCAGTTTGGCTATTAAGTGACTAAAGGCTACTAAGTGTAAATGCATGGATACGCTGGACAAAGAGATGATTTATGTCCAGGGAAAGATGGAGTAGGATGTCCTGAGATTTCATCATGCTACTCAGAGAGGAGCATGTGATTTAGAACTTATTGATATTTCTGAAATTTTCCATTTTATAATTTATTTTTTGGAATTATTTAATTTTTAAAATTAGTATTATTATTTAATTTGCTATAGGGCACGTGTGGGTACCAAAGAGAGAGAGAGAGAAAATGAGAAAGCAAGTCACCAGGTCTAAGACTCAAACCATGGTCAGCCATGTGGGAGTCCAGGGCCTTCACCACCACACCACCAGCTGACTCCAACAATTTAATAATAATTCTTGGGCCAAGGTTAATCACTCTAACCAAAACTTCAATCAAGTGTGGATAAGGGGGACTTCTGTTTTTGCCACCCTGAGCTTGATAATTTTCTAATATTTAAAAACTTTAATGATAAAATCAGTGGTGATATTAGCAAACATAGGTTTTGATATTGTATAATGAGATGTATCAACATTTGGAAGATCCTCAGAACTCAGTGAACCAATATTTTACAAATGACTAAACAAGATGATACAAAATAATGCATGGGGTGAAAGAGCTAAGGGGCAAGTTAGACAAATAGGTTCTAGATGTAACAGATATAACCAAGTTTTAGATTCTGCATTGTAATTAATAATAAACTACCACTTGTCGAGTTTTAATGCAGTATCAAAGAATACTGAGGCCAGCAGGTAGCATGCAGGTTAAGGCAGCTGGATTTCACATGGCTGACTGTGTGGTTCAACTCCTGGACCTGGAGGCTTGAAAAATCATGCTGGGTGAATGTGCATGTGGGCCCAAATCCCAAGAGGAGAATGGAAGAAAAGGGATTGCAGTGTGGCCTAACAGCCACCATTTTACAAATAATGGCAGAAAATAGAAGTAATACATTTGCCTATAATTTTTCATTTTTGGCTTTACTGTATGTTTTATTTTAGTGATTATAAATATAGCACAGAATATAAATATAACAGGAGTCATATTTCTTGAACTCTAATCTCCTAGATTAACTAAGTTAGAACTATAACTGCTATCAATGCTAACGACCCAGTAACTCAACTTTTGCTTTGCTTATAAACCAACATATTTATAGCTAAAATGGTAATTTTTATTATTTATTGCCAGAGGGAAAAAGAGAATGTACCCCCTCATGGTGAGTGGTCATACTGCAATTCTTTTTTCTCCATTTCTGTCATGATTTTGGGTACACATGCACATATAACCCAAGTATTTTGAAACATGGCTGGCCATGTAGGATCCGGCTCCCTATGAACAGAGTTTAACTGCTATACTACAAGGCCAGTCCAATAGGTAAAATTATTTACTGTGGGGACAGAACATATCAGTTGATTTCAAATAAAAGTGGATTAAGATAGCCTGTTGGTTATTGTAAATAATGCCCCCCCAATTGTATTCATAAGTTTTGTTCATTTAAGATAATTTATTCTCAATAAGATACAACTAGGTCTTTTTCACTAGGATGCACCTACAATGAGAGAAGTTAACGTAAGTTAACCAGAGGGCCACAGGAAGGGTTCAGAGAAACCCCAAAACAATACATGGAAATTTCTCTTGGATGAGGATAACTAGCTTTGAACAGATTTTCAAAGGCACTCACATACTTCCATCCTCAATAAGAGATTAAATATTATAGCAGTAATTTAAGCTTATTATAATATCAAACACAAATTTATACTCATCATATATCTTACCTTCAATTCTCAACAACATGTCAAAAGCACACATGTTAATAAGTATACGATAAGTATCAATGACTAATTAAAAGTGTTGCTTTTCATTAGCCACACATTGCCAACACATGTACTATATACTATAAACTTCTTGGCCATGTGTAGATTAATAGCAGCTAAATCATAAGATAAATATAACTAGCATCAGAGCTAATATAATTATACTGAGAGGAAAGAACTTTAAATCATTCTAGACAAGGGAGTGGTTTCTATTTTTAAAGCTCTTCGGGGAAAAGGATACCAATGATCTATCCTTAGTAACCGCTTTCATTAGGCAAATTTTTATAGCAAAAAGATCAGTCATACTTTAAACTGACCTGTTTGCACAGTCATTTGTTGCTTGGCACATCCTGCTGGTCAAGAGAAGAGCCCTTACCTAGGATAAATGTCACCGAAGATATGGCCCAATAGCTGGACTCGAGCCAAGTAGCCTAAAAGTGGGTATACGGTCATCATCTGGAACAGCAGGA
>NW_006159731.1:2383708-2418593 GCF_000334495.1 Tupaia belangeri chinensis | reverse complement strand
AGCAGGAATATCCTTGCAATGAAGGACAGGGTGTCACTGCTAGGGAAGTTGTCTAAAAAATTCTAATCCAAGAGAGATAATGAGGTAATGTTAAAAAACAAATTCAGTACATACACAGTCATAAAATGGAATGTCTTCTGCTTATTTGGAATATAGGTGCTACTCGAATTGTGGTTTGTGGACAGCTGCCTATCCATAAACTGCTTGCTATTTTTCAATGAGGTAAGTACCGAAATTGAAAGTATTTAGAAATTGCTACCAAAATTTGATATTGCAATGTTTTTATTCTATTTTACAAAAGTATTAAGTTTGCAATGGATTTGACATTAAAACAATAAAAGAAACTTTGTCCTTTACCACAGATAGGTTGAGAAGGACTAATTGGCAAGATTCAAACACAATACTCAATCTGTTTTAATATATATAAATGGCTAATTTAATTTAATGCTATTTTTATCTTCACTAGCTCTCTTGCTTTTCCTCCTTTGAAGTATTGTAGCACTTTCAAAGTAAAGATTACAAAACAAAGTAAGAGTACATCTATCACCTAGTATCGTCACTGTCACTGTTTACAGTCTAACACTAAATAGAAAAGGACTTATTTCTCCTTCTTTTCATGACCTCTTTTCCCATCTTAGTTTGGTATCTAGAAAAAAGTTAATCACTCAGAATTTTAATTTTTTCCTTTAAAATACAAATAACGACAAACATTTCTATTCCCCAGAGAGTGGCTTTATATGGGATTGTTCCTATTAGGACAATTTTCAGAAAACATTTGTCTACTAGAGAACTTCTGGAATCAAGGAAATCAAGGCAATAGAAACATTTCAAGCTACTTTATCAGCAGTAACTCAAACCTATTTCTCATATAAAGAAAAGGACACTCTTAATTCTATTCTGCTGAAATAACCTTTATTATTCAGCAGTAATAAATCACATTGTATATTCCATTACACTCTAGCAGAGAAATTTCTAGTAGAAATTCTATTCCCCTGAAATGCTATTTTTCAGAAGTAGTTTTTGTTCACATTAAACAAAAGAATATATTATTATTAAGGCTTTGAAAGGTTAAATCAAAGAAAATACTATTATGGTAACTAAATTCTTTTAGTAAAAGAATTTTTCTTTTATTCTTTGTTTCTCTGTCTCTCTCTCTCTTTTTAACAATCAAACAGTCTTTCCTTGTTTGCAGCCTGCCACTCTATGAAATCAACGTAAGAGTCCATTTATCCAAGACATTTCCAGATCTGGTCTTTGGAAAATAAGTGAGTGCAATGTATTCTCTGTGGAGATTTTATAAATTAATGACAACTCCTCATAGAAATTCTCCAAAGAGAAATATATGTACTATAATAGTCATTTATTTGAGTACCACACAGTGCCAGTCTTGTTGCACGTTATTAGAGTCCATCTAAAAATCTAATGGAGTATGTATTTTACTACTTAAAATTTAAAAGGAAACTGAACCTCAGAAAGGATGGTAAAAGTGCCTAAATTCCCATACTTGGAATGGACAGTAGACATTGTATTCAGGCCTGTCTGAGGTCATATCTGGTTACTGAATCACCCGGCCTGTTATGTATAGGTGAAGGTGTAAATAATCAAACAGTAAAGGTACACAGTGCCTTACCTGCTCAATACAATCTTTGGATAATGGTGGTGAAGGAAATGAAGCAAAAACCAGGACTCCAATATAGAGGTAAGTTAATGTTACCAGCATATATGCAATGCATAGGTCCCTCACCTGTAAATACAGAATAAAGTTCCCGTAATATTGAAGAAATTTGCAGCAAGTCTACCTGGATAGTTTAAATAAGAAGACTAACACATAAATGTAAAATTTATCTTCTTACCTTGCATATTTGTGTGTATATTTTTTAGGTATCCATTTTGTTCATAGAAAGTAGTTGAAAGAAAATCCACGTACTTTAAGCTAGTTTGCCATTTTTCCCTCCTAGTCTGGAGTAAGAAAGACTAAGCTGCCGGGGCCAGCAGATGGTGAAATAGCTATGTAACTGGACTCCGATATGGCTAACTGCTGTTTGAGGCCTGGACCTGGTGGCTTAAAACTTATGCTGGGTGTGTGTGCGTGTGTACCCAAAATCCTGAGAGGAGAATAGAGAAAGGATTGTGGCGTGGTCATCCCCCCTGGGATTTCTTGCTTTCTGTTTCTCTGGAGTGCACGTGCCCTGTGGCAAAAAATCTCTCTAAAAAAAAAAAAAGACCAAGTTACCTGTTTGCAGATATAATAAGTTGGCATAAATGGTAATTGAATGTGACTGAAACTCTGGTTTAATTTCAAAAAGTAATTTCTTTATTGAATTATAAAACATTTAACTACAATAATAAACTAGGAGACATAAAAAAAGTAAGCATAAACCACCTTCAGTATGACCTGCAAGATTTTAAAAAGCCTCCTTTAGTAAATTAATGTGTATCATCAAATCATGCCAAGACAAGAAGAGTAGAACATAGGTTTTAAGGAAGGAGAACCAGTTAAAGAGCAGACAATAAGCAGGTATTAAGACAAGCTTAACAAATTTAAATATTAAACAAAATGAAATCAAAGGGCAGCTGTTCAAACAGCTGCACAATGTTCTTACTGGAATCAGTAAACAATTACAACATGAAATAAAGTGGACTGCTTTCTTCCACTATCGTTCCCACCCTCCCATCTCTACACAGAGTAAAAAGGCTACAAGATATTTACTGCAGCCAGCTGTCAGATCCAAACAGAATGGATTGCAGAGCTTACAAATCTGGTCTCCATCACCACTCAAGGGGCAGCTAGACAATTCGGCACAACTAAATTATGGCAATAAGCCGACTCATTTTTCATTTTAAGCACAAATTACTTTGAAAGTTAAGAAAACAGTTTAGAAAAAAATTTATATACAGTTTTTTTTAGTTTGATAATACAATTAAAAAATTGGACATTTGGTATTAGTGAACATTTCTGATATTTTTGGATAACTTTCCTTCTTAAATAGGCTAAGGCAATAGCCAAAGCTTTTTTTTTTATAAAGAATTATTTACTTAATCTTATTTATTTATTCATTTATTTTAATTTGACCAGAGAGAGACACAGAGAGAGAGAGGGAGAAAGAGAGAGAGAGTAAGTGAGAAAGCATGCCACCAGGTCTGGGACTTGACCGTGGTTGGCCATATGGGAATATCCAGTGCCTTAGCCACCACGCCACCTGCTGGTCTCCAATAGCCAAGTTTTATAAGTTTGGATGTTGATAAATTCAACTATAAACAAAACAAGCCATGAGCAATTGTAAAGTCAGGTCTAAGTTGACAATCAGCTTGAAAACAAACCTTAAATTAGATGACAGATATGCCTATGGAGCGAAAGGCTTATGTAGACTGGTTCCCGTCCTTTCAGAGAGCTTCCAATTATTTACGGTTGAGAGAGGAAGGGATGGCCAATCCTTCAAGGAGATTTTTTTCCTCTTTAGTTCATGAAGCTGTAGGCCCCATGGTAGTTTAGATTTCAATCACCATTAGGATAGCCTCATGATCTTGTGTGGGATGAACACAAATGAACCAGGCAACACCTCTCTTGTGTCAAAGGATAGAAGCCTCCCATTATAACATTTGAAAGTCACTCTCTCAACCTACTCAATGCTACTCAAAAACAAAGGCAACCTTGTACAAAAATCTTGGGAGGCAAAACAGCTGTCAGAGAGAACGTACACTATATACAAAGAGGGGAAGCCACCATGCCATGGAAGCTTTTACCTTCTATACCATCTGATTATCATGTTATTTTGGTCTGACTTCTTGCAAAAAAATGTACCTTAGCAAACTCTGGGAGAACTGGATAAAGATGGAAAACTCCAGTGCAAGAGCTTTCCTTGCACCTTAAGTTTTTTCCCTTCTGTGTGCCTGTTATGAAATTGTATAACAGTCCAAATACCACAATTTTTATACACTGTACAGCAACTCTCACTAATTTTTATTATAAAAGCAATTCATGTTTGGGAGATAAGGGATTTTTTTAATGTTTATGTAAAAATTTATTTGACCAAAATGTAGAAAAAGTAATACTATTACCTATGATATAGTTGCAAGAATATAAAGTGTGGGTTTTATTCCATTGCACAGTCTGCCAGTGTATCTCCTGGGTAGTGTGATGCTTAATAAATAGGAGTGAGGCGCAGGAGATTCAGATAAGCTGGAAGCCGGGGGATTTTTATTCAGAATCGTAAACTTGAGTTGGCCCCCACACTGTTGGGGATGTGGAATGCTTCAGCTCTGAGATGTCAACTGAGAAAGAGAAATACAACAAAGCCACAATGTGCAGCCCTGTCTACACAATATTCCATATCCATTAACCAGGAGTTTCTTGGTCTTTTAACTTGGTCCCAAAGAAGGAATTCAAGTCCCAGGTAAGTAAATCTTCAATTTGTCATTCCCTGAAGAATGGAGATGAAATCAATTACTTTTTCTTAATCTCTACCTTAATTCCAGAGAAGACCCTTCTGCAGAATTTTGTTAATAAACAAGATTCTCTTTGCTCAATTTACTGATGGCTAGCAGCCATTTTGATTTGAGTTGATGAGGACTGAACGCCACCATTGTCCTGCTGAGTGGATGGCCTTAGAGCAGACAAACATGGGTCCTTAAAGGAATACAACACATGCTCTTCAGAGAATAACTTTTAAATGAAAGAAACATGTGGAAAAGCCTAACAGGATCTACCCAGAAACTGTATGGGTAATTATTATGGCTATTTCCTAAGCATTCTCATGCCGACTGATTAGAGGATATTTGCTCTGCATAGTTGAATGTGGAGAAGGGCCAGGATGATTAGGTTTATCTTGGGTTTATGACTTCCCACAATCGCGCACCCATTCTTTTTTTCACTCTGGATTCCCAATCATTTAATGTCATGGTCCATAGCCTTCTGATGTTTGGCCAACTATGACCCAGAAGGTTATATTCTTCAGCATTTTAAATTGATCTACAACTAGATAACAGTCTATTCTTGAAAGTGTGGGGTTGTCTGTTCTCCTAGGAACCAGGTGCCCTCAGGCTTAAAAGTATGTTCACTATGAAATACCTGCCACCTCAGGAATAAGTGCAATTTAAGGATAATAACAGAGCTGAAAAAGTTGGTGCCATTTGAAAGAAGGAAGGATTTAGATTTAACTGGTGCTCAAAACTTTTCAGATACAAAATATTTGGTCATTTATTCAATAATTTGCTTGACATTTCCAGCAAAGTGAAGATGCAATAGCAAAAGAAACTTCTAATGAGGGAAGAGAAAGACACAGAGCTCTGAAGTTTATGTTGGGGCATGACTCTTCTGTTTTGGTTATATACAGTTAAGTTCATTTAGTGTCTGATCCAGTGTCTGATGTAAGCCCGCTGTTCTCTTCCTTGGCCTGGGCAAGTTTTTCTTCCAGGTCATCAGTTGTCTCTTCCAGTTTGGCAACTGTTCTCTCTGCAAATTTCGCATGGGTCTCAGCCTCTTTCAGTTTGTCAGAAAGAAGTTTAACTTCTTCATATTTGTCCTCCTTTTCAGAATACTTTTCAGATGCAGCCTCAAGCGATTTCAGATTATTAGTGGCATTCTTGAGTTCTTCTTCCAGGTCACCACACTTTAGTTCGGACACCTCCACACGCTCCTCTGTCCCTTCCAGCTCGCCTTCCAGGATGACCAACTTAACGAGCTTCCTCCTCGTGTCTGCGGCCAGCCTCCTGAGAAATGTGCTTGGCCTCTTTGACCTGCATCTCCTGAATCTCCATATTCTCCTCATATTTCATGGCCCACTTTTCAATCACCTTTGTTCCTCTCTCGCTCTTATCCACCGCATTTTCTGCCTCCTCCAGCTTCTGCAGGGCTGTTGCCAGCCTTCTTTGAGTCCTGTCCAACTCCTCAACCAGGTGGATGCGTCGATTGAGAGCTGCCACATCACCTTCTGCTTTCTGGTGCCACTGGCGCTCACGGTCCAGCTCTTGCTGCAGGCTCTGTGCGTGGTCCTCCGTCTTCTCCGCCTGCTAATGCAGGGCCTGGATCTTGTGTTTCACTGCTTGCAGGGAGTTGAGGCTGCGGGGGCAGGGGTGGGGGGGCGGCGGCGTATGCAGCGGTGTATGCAGCGGCACTGGCACTCGGCTGGGCTCAGCTTTTGCTAGAGCTGTAGCAGCCACTCCCAGGGCCCCCCAGGGAGGGGGGAAGACTTGAGACTTGGTTGGCGACGTGGGGGTCTAGTGGCCCTAACTACCATGCCACCTGCTGGGCCCTACTCAGTTTCAAGTATTATCTGTTATTAGTAACACATCAGAATGTAACACCCTGGATAATACTTGGGTGCACTGCAGGAATTCAGTTGATGTAGATAAAAAATTGTAAACACATTGGCTTCATTTACTGAAAGCTTCTAGGGGTCAGATTCTGTGCTAAGCACATTACGTATATCATTTAATCCTCATAAAAACCTTACTTATGCAGATACAGTTTCCTCATTTTATAACAGAATAAACTAAATGTGGTAAGGTTACAAAATGACTAGCTGAAGAAGTCAATATTCAAAATCAAGGTCTTTCTGGTGCCAAATTGGATGCCTTTAGCTACTACAATGGAGATCTAACCAGTCTCCAAAATATTAGTGTCATAGCCACTGAACAACAACAATGAAAAAAATGTAAGAAAGGTAACAAGTTATGAGTTACACAGCACACAGTAGAGCACATATAAAAATGCAAGAGAAGGGCCAGCAGGTGGCATAATGGTTAAGGCGCTGGACTCACATGACTAAGTGCAGTTTGAGTCCTAGACCTGGTGGCTTGAAACTCCTGTTGGGCACTTGTGTGTGCATGCTCAAAAATCCCAAAAGAATGGAAGAGAAGGGATTGCAGCATGGCCATCCCTGCTGGGGGGTGATTTCTTGCTTTCCCTCTGTTTCTCTGGCAAGTACATGTGCACTTTAGGAAAAAAAATCTCTCTAGGGACAAGCAGATGGTGTAATGGTTACATTGCTAGACTCCCACATAGTCAACCATGGTTCAAGTTCCAGACCTAGCGGTTTAAAACTCACGCTGGGTGCATGTGCGCCTAAAATACTGAGAAGAGAATGGAGAAGGGATTGCAGCAGGCCATTCCCCCAGGGAGGAGTGATTTCTCACTTTCTGTTTCTCCAGCAAGTGCATGAACCCTATAGCAAAATTATATCTAAAACAAAACAAAACTCTCAAAAAAAAAAAAAAAAAAAGAAATAGAACAGAAATACTAAAACCAGAAAAGCTTTATTTCATAGTACTAGCCCATTGAGTACAAGTGGGCCAAGAAATGAAAATATTTCATGTGAAAATATTGTAATGGGGACCAGCAGATGGCATGGTGTTGGGGCACTGACCTCCTACATGACCAACTGCAATTCAAGTCATGAACCTGGTGGCTTGCTTTCTGACTTTCCCTCTCTCTGGTCAAATTGAAAGGTAATAATAATAAATAAAATAAAATAATTCACTTTTTTAAAAGAAAATACTGTTATGAAGGGAAATGATGCTTTCTACTATAAAAGCAGCTGAAGTTTAGCATGATCTTGGAAAACATGTCACCTATGAATAGCATGCATACATGTGGGATTTGGTATTCTCTGCCTCAAACTCAAGCCATTACTAGATTTAAAGATAAGGCCTCCTGAGAACCCATTCAATGGACAAAGGTAGAACAAAGCTATTATTTAGAAAATGAAGCTTGAAGTTAAAAAATATTTAAAGTGAAAATTGACAATATGAACTGGTAATATGTCAAGAAGTATATATATTAATAAGATCTCCTATTTTACCTCATTAATAAGCAACAACAGGCAAAGCTGAGGGCAGGAAATTAAAGACAGATTGAATGCCAACTCAGAATGAGGAATGGATTTATATTGAAGTCAGAAGTAGGTCTGGGGATATATTCTGTTTATCAAACATGGCTTATTATTTGTTCCACGTACCATTTATTTTATGATCCAGCATATGGTCTAACTTGATAAATGTTTCTGAATATCTGAAAAGAACATGTATTTTGCCATTGAGAGAAGACGTTTTATAAATGTCAGATCAAGTAGGTGGATAGTGTTTTCATGCTTTCTAGATCCTTTATTATTTTTGTCTATTTGTTCTATCAGTCACTGAGTAAAGGGTGATAAAATATCCAATGATAATTTTGGATTTACCTATTTCTTTCAGTTTGGCAATAGTAACTTCAATAATTTTGAAGCTTTTGTATTGGGTACATATATATTTAGAATTAGTACGTCTTCTTGATGAACTGATCCCTAAATATCATTATGTATATGTTCTTCTTTATCTCTGGCAATACTCCTTTTTCTAAAGTCTATTTTATCTGATATGAATATAGCAGCTCCACTTTTCTTATGTTTAGTGTTTGCATTGCATGTTTTATACTTAAAAGTAAGTTTCTTATAGACAACATATACTTAGTTTTTGTTTTTACCAGTCTGACAACCTCTCCTCTTTTAAGGAATCATTTATTTAATTTTATTTATTTATTTATTATTATTATTATTATTATTATTATTATTTTCATGTGTCATAGGGCTTGTGTGCTCACCAGAGAGAAACAGAGAGAGAGAGAGAAGGAAAGTGAGAAAGCAAAACCCCCAGGTCTGGGACTCAAACTGCAGTTGGTCATGTGGGAGTCCAGTGCCTTAAATACCATGCTACCTGCTGACCACCAATCTCTATCTTTTTTTTTTTTTTTTTTTGGGGTTTTTACTCTAGTCACTGGGTTTTTTTTTTTTACTATAGTGCATGGGTACTTGCCAGAAAGACAGAGAGACAGAAAGCGAGAAATCATCCCCAGGGGGGATGGCCATGCCACAATCCCTTCTCCTTCATTCTCCTCGGGATCTTGGGTATGCACACACACGTGCCTGGCATGAGTTTAAGCCACCAGGTCCAGGACGCAAACGGCAATCGACTACATGGAAGTCCAGCAACATAGCCATTATGCCAACTGCTGGTCCTCCAATCTCTATCTTTTAACTGCAGTGTTTAGACCATTTATATTTAATGTACTTATCAGTGTGATTAGTTTAAATCTATCTTGTTATTTGTTTTCCATTTGTTCCATTTATTCCTTGTTCCCTTTCTCCTGCCTTCTTTTGGATTAGTTAAGGTTTTTGTTGTTAATGACTTTAGTATCAGTATTGGTTTATAGCTTCCCCTTCTTTATTTTTTTCAGTGATTCCTCTATGGCAGTTATTCACATACTATGGCCCATGGGTGAAATTTGGCCCACGGTCTGTTTTAATAAACTTTTATTGAAATAATCACCACTGATTTTTAATTTTGTTGTCTATGGCTGTTTTCATAGTCAAACTGGATAGTAGTAACAAAGAACCAAATGGCTCACAGAGAATAAAACATTTATCATCTAAATCTTACAGAAAAGTCTGCTGATACTGCTGTATAGTTTAAATGTAAAAATTAAGATTATGAAACAAAATTACATAATTGTACTCCTAAAATAAAGTACCTCAAATACTGATATAAAAAATTTTTCTTCAGAAGATGAAAAGGTCAATTCCTCAGATAATTACTCACATTATTTGCTTGGTTCTTATTGTTCTTCAAGAGTGTGATAATACAATTATGAATAAAGAAAGCAAGTGTAAGCACTCCAGTCAGCTGTGGAAATTGAAATCTTATCTCTAGGAGAAAAAGAGAAAATAATATTAGCAACCCAAAATTGATGACTAAAGACTAGTTGTCTCTGCTTTGTCCAAGGAGTAAGGATATTAAAACGTGAATTTATGAAGCTCTTCAAAGCTATCATTATACGAGGAAAAGTATTTAAAAGTGAAAGAAATAGAAAATGTTTCCTCTCTTTGGGTACTTTCTATCAGTTATTCCTATTTTAGGTCAGAAAGTTAGTATTTGGCAAAGCAGAATTCAAATTCAGGGTCTGTCTGACTTTAAAGTTCTTCACTTTTCTGACACTTGAATTTTCTATAAAAGTACTTCTAGAAAAGGAATTAAGTAGGGGAGAATTGGTCATTTTATAGTCTTCAATGACAAATTTAAATTTTTAAAAAATTTTTAAAAATTTAAGCATTTTTAAAAAATATTAGAAATAATTTAAATGCCTACGTAGAGGAACTGGTTAGAGAATGAGGTTTTGGAAGTCAAGTAAAGAAATATTTCAAGATGAAGGGAGTAACCGAATGTGTCCCATGCTGCTGGCAGGCTTAGTAAGTATAGTGAGAATTGGTCATCATTGGATCAGGCAAGGTATAGTCAATGGTTTTGTCAAGTGAGGAGGGCAAAGCCTTGGCAGAAGTGAATCCAAGGCAAAATGGAAGATGTTGGAGACAATAAGCAAACACAACTCTCTCCATAAGTAGGCAAGAAAGACTAGAGTGAGATGTGTAAGAGTTTTTCTCATTTTTCCAATTACTTGTATAAGGGGTGATGGAATCTGTGGCACCAAAAACATGTTTTTTTAGAGACAAGAGAACATAAGTAAGTAAGAAAGATTCAATAAGAACTACCAAACTTTGTGAATTCTCATCAGGACAATAAAGATCCACATCTCCAAATTCTGAATCTTGATTAGCCTTTACTGAAAAAAATTTATGACATATTTTCATTCTTGAGAAATCACAATATAACTTACTTATTTCAGACCATAATTAAATTTTTTTTCTGTATTCATGCTAAAGCATGTATACATGCATGAGAATTCAGAAAGAAAAAAAGAAAGAGTGTCCTCCATGGGGTCTAGTCACACCATGACCCCCTTCCCCCAGTTCTCTATCCAGCTGGATCCTGGACACACCACACATGCATGAGCCCAGCATGTATCAGGGAGATTGAGCTGAGGATCTACATGCTATCGGGTTTCTTTTGAGCAGTGCGTTACCACTGTGCCATGGACCATAAATAATTAACACAAACATTTTAGTTCTCATAATCCCTCCTTCATAAAGAAGCAAAGTAGACAAATGGCTTAATATGTACTTAAATATTTATTTTCTTTGCTGTCTTTTAAATAACTACTGTGTCCTTTTCCCTTTTATCTATCTCTAATATATCATTAGTAGAAACTCCTATTACTAAAATTCTCTATAAATCACAATGGGCCTAATTTTAGAAAATGAAATCCTAGACTATTTTTATTGCTCAATGGAAGTTATTTTAAAATAGCTGTTTTTATCAGTGTCTAATTTTAAATACACTCTCGGAGAGAAGAGTGCTTTCCAAGTCCCAGTACTTCCCTTATTCTGATTCTACACTGACTTCAGTCTTTGTGGGCATCTACAAGAAATGAAAAATCAAAGCTAACACTGTGAAATTTCCTAAAAGACAATGATAACCTAAACAACTTCCACTGGTCATCAACTCCATGCTCCTGAAAAACCTGGGAATGTTGTAACAAAAATAAAACACGTGGTAGACATCTACAATTACAGACATTAGAAATTAACACCAGATACTGAGAGACTTAGAATACTAGACTGAATCAACAGTGTTCAACCAATAACAGAATCCTGTACTATTTTCTCACTATTACTTTTCAAGATACTAGTATAATAGTCACTTCTACTTTCTAATCTGTTTGCTTATTTAGCAATATTTAAAAAAAATTTTAAAGAATAATTTTATTTATTTTCATTTTAAAAAATTGCTATACGGCAAACACATGAGAGAGAGAGAGACAGAGAGAGAGAAAAAGTGAGGAAGTAAGTTTCCAGGTCCAGGACTCAAACCACAGTCAGCCATGAAGGATAGGAGTCTAGTGCCCTAACCACCACACCACCTCATTTAGCATTATTTACTCATTGCTCCATGGGCTATTATCATGCCTCAAATTTCTAAATTTGAGCGAAACTGAAGAAATTGACAAGTTATAAACATGGGAAAAAGAGAAGCAGAACATATTTAATGACTGTCATTTTAATTAGTCTGAAAAAGAGTAAAATTAAAAAAAAAAAAAAAAAAAAAAAAAAAAAAGCAAAACCTGTAAGGCTTTCAGTGCTTGCCATAGAGACAGAGAAAGTGAGAAAGCTCACCCCACGTGGGATGGGCATGTCATAATTACTTCTCCATTTCTTTTTCTTTTTAAAGAATTATTACTTAATTTTATTTAGTATTATTATTTTAAAATTTGCTATAGGACACACACACTGATGAGAGAGAGAAAGTAAGCTGCCAGGTTTGGGACTCGAACTATGGTCGACCATGTGGTAGTCTAGCACCTTAACCACCAAACCATCTGCCAGCCCCCCTTTTCCTCCATTTCTTTTGTTGGAGAGGTTTTTGCTACAGAGTGCATGTGCTCACCAGAAAGACAGAGAGAGACAGAAAGCGAGAAGTCACCCCCCAGGGGGGTTGGCCACACTGCAATCTCTTCTCTTCCATTATCCTCTCAGGATCTTGGGCACACACGCACACGCGCCCAGCATGAGTTTAAGCCACCGGATCTGGGACTCGAACCGTGGTCGGCTACATGGGAGTCCAGCGACATAGCCATTACGCCAACTGCTGGTCCCTCTCTTGTTGAGATTTTGGACATGCACACACATGTGCCTGGTGTATTCTTCAGGTGGCCCAGGAGAACCATGCATTGAGTCATGTGGAATCTAGTGGCCTTAACCACCACAGCACCAGTTGTCCCCCAAAATGATTATTTATTTATTTATTTACTTTTAAAGAGAGAGATTTTTGCTACAGGGTGTGTGTGCTTGCTGGAGAGATTGAGACACACAGAGAGACAGAAAATGAGAAATCAACCCCCAGGGGGGATGACCATGCCACAGTCCCTTCTCTCCTTGGTATTATGGGCACAGATACACAGATACCCTGGTAGAGGTTTGTTTTTTGTTTTTTTAAGAAAGGTTTTTGTTATAGGGCGCGTGCACTTGCCAGAAAGACAGAGAGAGACAGAAAGCGAGAAATTACCCCCTGGGGGGATGGCCACAGCGCAATCCCTTCTCCTCCATTCTCCTCTCAGGATCTTGGGCATGCACACACATGCGCCCAGCATGAGTTTAAGCCACCGGATCTGGGACTCGAACCGTGGTCGGCTACATGGGAGTCCAGCGACATAGCCATTACATCAACTGCTGGTCCCCCCCACCTCACCGTAGAGTTTTCAAGCCTCCAGGTCTGGGACTTAAACAGCAGTTAGCTATGTGAGAGTCCAGCGACATAACCTTTTCACCATCTGATAGTCAATTATTTTAACAAGCAGTATTATTTATGTACACCACTGACCATTTTCTGTATCTTTAAAATTTTAGGGGTATACTTCTCAAAACAGTCTAGAGAATGAGTTCTTGAGTTTTCAATTGCATTGTAACACACATGAACCTTAGCTCCCAAGTAGAAATGACAAAGGGCCCTGGTTACTCCTAACTACAAAAATTCCAATGTAATCTCAACTGTAGTCCTATTTTTAGTTTAACAGCAGTGATAAAATTTTTTGGTATAAAAAATACCATTTCTTATTTATGTTAGAATAATAAATAATACTAGTCAATTTAAAGATCATGTTGTCATAATTTATCAGTTCTTTATTTTGCTAAAATAGCTTACCTGGTACAAAAAATTCTGTTGGGATCAACCAATGAAATTCCAAATGAAATCCCAAGCGAATAGCCTTAAAGGTGACAAGGAATATCAAATAGAGAACAGATCCTGTTCCTGTGAGAAAAAAATTCAGAAATCCTTTATCAGCTTTGTATGTTTTATAGACTAAAATAAAGCTTTGCTTCCACATCCTCAGCAAAGTGACTACCCCATTAAAACCCAGCTGGGATCTAAAGAATAAAGCTATGTGAGTCACCAGAAAACAAAACCTCTACAACTATGTAATGGGCCTATGAAGAACTGGATGAAAGTAGCTCATATGTTGTTGAATACGAAACTACTTCATTTACTTATGAGCTAAGTTTAGTGGAAGACATAAGCAGGAAGTCCATTACAAAACTGTAAAGTTATATGAGGCGAAAAGCAACATGAAACTGACTTTTATTCTTTGTACTGGAAGTGTTAAAGACAGTTAGTGGGCTGGAAAAGTTTGTCACAGTATTTAATGTCAGGTGATAAGAAAGTAAAGAAAGAAAAGTAGTGAATGTGGGTCATACACATACTTGAGAAAGACAGTAAACCAAATCATCTATGAATAATCTTACCTCATCTCGAGATGAAGTTTTGACTAAGGAATACTAGGATGGAAAGATTCCATATTCTACTCCCAGGTAGTAAGCACAGAGTAAAGTTAGCATTAAGAGTTTTTTTAGTAAGGTAAAAGTTAGAAGATTATTATTTTTTTTTAGGGACTTAAACTTTGCATTATGGAATAGAGTCAGGGCACTCAGGAAAGTCATTAGATGCTAATTTCTCTAAAAAGCTATAGTTTTGAAAGAAAGGAGAAAGGACAAAAGCAGAATATCCTTAAGAAAGTGGTAAATAATTTAAAAAAGGAAAAAAAGATAAAAGTAGAATATCCTTAAGGAAGTGGTAAATAATTAATCTGGTTGGAAGTCTGGTGATTATTTTGTTCAAGATAGCAAATTCTTCTGTAAGTTCACACGCTTTTAAAAGATTTGTACCATAAGAAGGTTGGCAAGAAAATCAGGAAACCGCAACGAGCTATGTAAACTCTGCTGTGGGTTTGGAGATTAGCTGATTCAGAAAGGATGAAAACAAGAGGTCAAACCTTATATAACCACAACTCTTCATTTTCTATGTGTGTCTATGGCAGATAAGTGAATCCTGCTTTGAGACAGACAAGCATAGAGAAATATCTTTATCTCTTTCTTCGATCTACAGGAAACCCAGCAGCCAACTACCTGCTCCCTTGATGTGATGGATAATCTAATCATTGTATACTCTAGAATGCCTACTGGAAAATAAGATTGACAAGAAGGAGTTTATTTAGGAGTGAGATCTTTATGAGTGACATCCCTGTCTTTAGTTAACCAGGTTCTAGCTTTCACTGGGGGTACCTTTTGTTATTTTAGATAGCATCAAAACATTCCTTTAGGAACATCTGAAAAACAGTTCACAAAAAGGGCCTGTTTCTGTAAGGAGGCCATAGAGTTCAAAGAAAGAAAAAGCACTGAGGAAAAGAGAAAAAGCATGATAAACCTAAGAAGCTTGAGCTAGAGAATGATCTCCCAGGTTGAAAGTCAGGTGATAATTCTAATAATCTTAAATAGAAACTGTATTAAAAAATTCTAAAACCTCCCTTAGTAAGTTCTAATTCTCCTTACTCTTAGAAATGAGAAGTCCTAAAATATCTATGTGGCTCTTTCCTTCTGAAATTCTATTGTATTACCCTTAGTTGTATTCACAGAGGAAATGAGGAAAAATTATTCAGTAAGGTTAGAATAAGAAACCAAATAACTCACATCTTAAAAAGAAAAAAAAGCAAAACAAACTTGAAATGGTCATCTAACCACAAAAGACCAAATTCATATGAAAAAAACCACATGAATGAACAAATTAAACATGGATGAACAGGTCTGGAAGGTAACTCCCTAGCCGGACCATATTTTCACAGAATCCACAATGTAGTCACACAGAGGCTCCATAATTATGTGCCATGGCTTACCTAGGATATTAAACTTGGAAAAAAAAGAAGGAGATTTGAAATTGAGCAGCGGTAGGAGAAGCCCTATTAGGTAAAAGGGCACTGTCCTGGACTTATTCCACCATTTCTCAAATTGTTGGACTCCCGTGTCATTGGCGAAGAGAATCATAGAGCCATTGTCAGGATGGCCACCATTTTCGGCACTTGGACAAATCACTGTAGTAGGAGAAAGCACCAGGTTAGAGACAACCGCAGAGAACAGGAAATGACTGCCCCCAGAGAACAACGCTTGTTCTGCCCACCTTAACTTCTACTAGGAGCACTAAGTTTCACCCTTTTTGGAAAAATATTGAGGATTATTTTTAGGTATATTAGGAATTTTTAACCTACAAATAAATAATTAAAGGTGAGGAAATCTTAGAACATTTTGAGGTGTAACCTTTATCTCACTAGAAACTATAAAAAAAAATAACCTCCCACATATCTCTTGGTTTGACTGTCAGAGAGAAAATAATGTACTGGATGGCATTTGGTCTTATTTATATAATAATATAAGTAGTAACACTTAAGGTTAACTATTGCACTAATAACCAAGACAAAAACCAAAGAGTAGGATTCTTTCAGCAACAAACAAAATCTACAATTTTGGAATAAAAAGCAAATACCACTGAAATAGCTGCTCTGGTACCATGAATGCTGCTATGGTGCCATCAAAACCTAATCACTGGTGAGAACTTAAGAATTTGAATTTTAGCAATCCAAAATAATTCTGAAAGTTTATCACATTTAGGATAAACCTAACAGTCCAGATGATATTCAGAGAACTGGTAAGTCAATAAAATTTTTATTTTAAATGTTAATCTGTAAGTGGCAATTTTTTCTGTTACCAGGTAAAGTACAAAATCAACATTTAATTTTCTTTTTTCTTTTTTAGCATTTTAACATGCACTTTTTTCTTTTATGCTCTGGACAGATGTAAATTAATTTGAAATTGTCTTTGCTAATCATATTAGTTAGGAGCACAGGCTATGGAAGTAAAATGGATGAACAAGCATTCTAAATCTGCTACCTAACAGCTAAATGTCCTTGGGCAAGTTAATTTTTCTGTGCTGTGGTTTCTCCATCTAGAAAATGGAGTTAATAGCTTCTGTCTTATAGGGTTGCTGGAAAACATTAAGAACGATGCTTGTGCAGGAAGTATTCAATACACATAAGCTATAACTTTTTGCATTAACTGAGACAGATTGTCTCATATTGTCGCTCTTTGCCACACTGTTCAAAATGGACATCATAAGAGAAATCAAGAAGTATTGGTTTCAGTGTAAGAGGTTGTTATGCAAAGTAAACTGTGCTGTTGGAGCTCTCCAGGTCATCAATGTGACTGTGACAGTTACAACCTTAATGAAGAACTGACTCTGCTGGAGAAGAGATCCTAGTAGATATTAATAAACTAGCTTCATCAACTGATACCAGAATAACTATGGTAAAGTAATTTTCCTTTTTTATTTCGTCCTTCAAAAATTCTGAGGTCATGGATAGGGCACAAGATATTTTTGCATAATAATTCGAAGGAGTATGTATACTCACAGAAATAAAAGCTAGTACTTCACTCACTCATTTTCTAGTGTTGACAAAAACAGGTTAATTAATTAAGGAGCAAATTAATAATAGCAAAGACTAAAGTGTATGCGTCAAGTGAGAAGGGACTTTTGTTATGTGTCTCCAGAGCCTAGGATAATTCCTCACACATAAAAGGCTTGACAAATATGGGTTGAATGATTGATGTGTACCTCCATCAAAATGACATCGATTTGGTCTCCTTGAAACCTAGACACATAAAAGCTTTAGGTGATGTTCAAGGTTAACGGTGTAACTATTAAAAAGTTTACATTAGCTTTTATATTCACTTTCCTCTTACTGCCATACTTGATTAACTTTGTGCCCAAAAGGCCACAAAGATTTATTTTTAATAAATAAAGAAAACTTTCCTAAGAAACATATTTATTTTTATTTTTTAAAAGTTTGCCAGAGGGTATATGTGCTCACCAGAGAGAGACAGAGAGATAGGAGGACATAAAGAGAGAGAGAGGGAGAAAGCACCCCCTCAGAGGGACATGGTCATGCTGCAATCCCTTCTCTTCCATCTCAATATCCTGTAAGAATCCTGGGCAAGCATGTACACATGCCCGGCATGTTAAGAAATCGTATTTTTTTTTAAAGCCAAAGCCTTAATATACTTTTCCATGTTTACATACTAATTAATCTCTGTTCATTATTAGGCATTATTAGGCAATTTATTATTTTATAGATTACAAATCTGTGTAGCTTATATATTAGTAACTAAGACAATAAATATATCTAATACTAAGTTAATAAAATGAGAGCTATACCTCTAAACATCCCATATGGTTAGCAATGATACAGGTTCTTAAAAATACTGATTATTGGGACCAGCAGTTAGCGTAATGGCTATGTCACTGGACTCCCATGTAGTTGACTGCGGTTCAAGTCCCGGACCTGGTGGCTTAAAACTCACGCCGGGCACATGTGCATGTATGCCCAAGATCCCGAGAGGAGTACGGAGGAGAAGGGATTTCGGCGTGGCTATCCCCCCTAGAGGTTGATTTCTCACTTTCTGTCTCTCTGTCTCTGTCTTTCTGGCAAGCGGATGTGCCCTATAACAAAAAGCTCTCAAAAAACAAATACTGGTTATTGTACAGGCGAACACAGATATCATAGAGTTGTGAGTTTCATAATATGCACTAAACATTGCCTCACTTACATTAATGCTACTGTTTATGAAGTAGTTCTTTTTTTTAAACATACTGATTACTGAATTTAGTAATAGTTCAGTTCACATTTGAGAATGATAATCATTTTTTGTTAATTGTTTACCTAAAATAAGCTGACATATTCTTTCTTAAAACCTTTTTTGGAGCAAAGTGGGGAATAAACAAATAAATTAAATTCCAAATTACTTACCAGGGTTGGTATTATTGGTACTCAGAATAGTGTCTGTGTCATTAATGTGATGAATAAAATCTAAAAGTTAAGGGGAGAATAGAGTTAAACACTGAATGAAAGATACTAAGTCTACTGCCTCTAAGCCTTTTACTTATAACCTCTCTTAGTATCTACTGTAGAGCAGTATTACATAGTTCACCGAACCAAGTCCACAGTACTTCACTGCTAACACAGCTTCACCTTCCAGTACTCTTCACTTACAGGAATGATAATGTCATTGGCTTCACAATCCTGCTGTGGAAAAATTTTACATAACTGAAGATTTTAAAAAACTCAACCAATGAGGCTAAACTAATGGTAGTTAAAGGTCCCAGAATGAAGATCATGTGCACGGTTCTCTCCCTATACCCTCTCACTAATTTATATAAGTATAGCTACAGTCTACATAAAATTCTAAGTATGGAAAACTAACTCACTTGGGAAATTACTTAAAGTTTTACAAAATACAGCTCATGTTTTTACAGACACAGGCTGTATGGTAATTACCATGCTCATATGAAACATCGAGTTAAACTAAGAAAAAGCAGGTGCAGGTATCACAGAGCTTTCATATCCCTCTATAGTGAATGTGAGAATGGGTAGAGAAATTATTCTCTTTCAAGGCTTCAGGGAGTTTACTTCATTCTGTTTGATATTAAACTTTTATAGCCTTGGTAAACATTAATGTCTGTGGCTGTGAAACTTAAATGAGTTGGTAATCAATGCTGGGTTAGGTTTCAAGGTCATAAAAACAAGATAAATACGTGAATTATTGATTTTCACCATATGCGTCTCAGAATAAAAGTAATATAGAATAAAAGTAATATAATGCTCTGGGGTTTTACATTATCTCCAGCGATTATTAGTTAAGATTAGAAGTTATGAATTTTTATGTAATTTCTTGATTCCAAAGTACTAGTGAAAGACTAGTAAGTAAAATCTTGATGCCAAGTGTACTGGGCTGAACAGTGACTCCCTAACCTGCATAATTTATGCCCACCAAATTTATGCCCTCCTCAGAATATGATTTTATTCAGAAACAGGGACTTTGCAGATGTAATCATGTTGAGGTCATATTGGATTAGGGTAGGCCCTAAAGCCAATGCATGGTGTCCTTCTAAGAAGAGAAAAATTTGGACCTGACACACAGAGGGAAGACAGCCACATGAAGACGAAGGGAAAAGCTGGAGTGAAGTAGCTTCTTGCCAAAGAACGCCAAGGATTATAAGCATTACTGGCAACCCACAAAGGCTAGAAAGAGAGGCAAAGAAGGATTCTTTCCTTGAGCCTTCAAAGGGAGTAGGGCTCTGCTGACTGATATCAGACTTCTATCAACGGTTTCCACAATTATGAAAAAATTAATTTCCGTTGTTTTAATTACCACTTTTTGGTAATTTGTTACCATAGGAACATAGTTCTAGGAAGCTAATACATCAAGGCTGAAGAACAGCATGAGAAAGAAAAACACTATAGGTCAGTATCTCTTATGAAAACACACAAAAGTTCTAAGTAAAATATTAGTGCCTGCCCCTTAAAAAAGCAAATTTAATCCAGTAAGGAATTTTAAAAATATATGCATTGTGTTATCCCGGAATGTAAGAATGGTTTAGGGTTGGGCCCATAGCCTAGTGGTTAAGGGAGCCAGATTCCACGTGGCTGACTATAGTTTGAATCCCAGCCCTGGTAGCTTGAAAAATATACTAAGTACATGTGTGGGTGAGCCAAAAAGCTAGGCAGGATCCAGAAATGGAGGAGCAGAGATTGTGGCATGACCACACTCCTTTGAGGGGGTGTTTCTCTTTTTCTCTGTCTCTGTTTGGGGAGGATACATCTCCCTGGCAATTTAAAATTCCCCATCAATTAACAAGAAAAAAAGACCAATAATCCAATAGAAAAACAAGTAAAAGATACAAGATAAGCTATTTAACAGTCAATATAATTAAGAAAAGATGTCAGGCTGGCAGCTGGCATGATGTCAAGGCTTTGGACTCCCACATGGCTAAATGCAGTTTGAGTCCTGAACCTGGTGGCTTGCCCTACTGCCTCCTGGTCAAATTTTTAAAAAAATCAAATTAAATGAATAATTCTTTTAAAAAGGAGAAAAGATGTCTAATGTCCCATCTTACAAGGAGATATACAAACTAAAACCACATCTTGAGTGGCAAAATTGAAGTCTGGGAATATCAAGTGTGTGAGAGGATATAACACGAGGGAACTTTCAAAAACTGTTGGCAAGAATGCGACAAGCACTGCAACAAACATTTGCTACAAGCATGATAAAGATGGGATCAGCAGTTAGCGTAATGGCTATGTCGCTGGACTCCCACGTAGTCAACCGTGGTTCGAGTCCCAGATCCAGTGGCTTAAACTCACGCCGGGCGCGTGTGTGTGCGTGCCCAAGATCCCGGGAGGAGAATGGAGGAGGGGGGAGTGCAGTGTGGCTATCTCCTCTGGGGGGTGATTTCTCGCTTTCTGTCTCTCTGTCTCTCTGTCTGTCTGGCGAGCACACGCACTCTATAGCAAAAACCTCTCAAAAAAAAAAAAAAAAAAAGATGGGACCAGCAGATGGCGAAATGGTTACATCGCTGGACTCCCACACAGTAGACTGCAGTTTGAATCCTGGGCCAGGTAGCTTAAAAAAATAAATAAATAAAATCACGCTGGGCATGTGTGTGCATGTGCCCAAAATCCTGAGAGGGGAATGGAGAAGGCATTGTGGCATGGCCATCCCCCCAAGGAGTGATTTCTCACTTTCTGTCTTTCCGGTGAGTGCGTACACCCTATAGCAAAAGTCTCTCAATAAAGACAAAAGAAAAGAAACAAGCATGATAAAGAATAATTTGGCAATTTCTAGTAAAACTGAAAATGTAAACATCCTAAATTCCAGAAATTTATCTTATAGGTACACAACTTAGAAAAAATCTCCCACATTATACAAAGAGCCAGAAGTAAAGGTATTTAATAAAGCCTTGTTTGTAATAGCAAAATAACTGAAAACATTTATCAACAAGAAAGTAGATAAACAAGTTGTGATATGTTCACATTCCTGAATGCTATAGAAGTGAAAATAGTGAACTATGTATATTAATAAAGACAATGATAGACAGAAAGTAATTTGCAAAAGCATTTGTATAGATTAAAAACATGCAAAACAATATTGCATGTTGCTCATATTTCTGTAGTAAAAGTATCAAAAATATGCATGGGAATGATAAACACCGAGTTTAGAGAAAGGAAAGGATGATTGAAAAGGAGTATATGAGACTTCCTCTATATCTGTAATATTTTATTTTTATAAGAATAGTAAACTAACAAATACAATAAAATGTTAAGGCCCTAAAGCTCATTAGTGCATACACTGGAATTTATATTAAGCATATTTTTGCCATTTGAAATGCTCCATAATTTTTATATAATAAAAATGCTTGTTAATAAAAAAACTTAATTACAACGCTAATCTTATTAAAGTCAGATTAAAAATAGAATTTACCCTCCCACTCAAAGCCTTTTAGGGAAATTAGCTGTTGAGGTTATGTTAAAACCTATTTTGAAATTTAGTGTTCATGTAAATCTAGATTTTTAAATATGTAGGTTTTTTTAAAATACATTCACTCAATTTAATCTGATCCTCTGTAACACATATATTCTTTTTATTTTATTTTATTTTGGTGTAAGGCATATGCACTCATTGGAGAGAGAGAGAGAGAAAGAGAAGATAGTGAGAAAGTACCCCCCAGGGAAGGATGGCCACGCTGCAATCCCTTCTCCATTTCTCCTTTCAGGATTTTGAGTGTGCACACACATATGCCTGGCATGTTTTTAAGTCGCGAGGTCCAGAATTCCAACTACACAGTTAGCCATGTGGAATCCAGCTGCTGTAATTATCACACCACCAGCTAGTCCCTATATGAGATTTTTAAAAAACAACTAAACATATTCTAAGGTCTATCAGTCAGAGAAAAAAATGTGGACTCTTATGCAATATAAAATAAACTTCCTCTATTCAATTTTTAAAAATATTATAAAAAGTATTTGGCTCGAATTTGAAATTCTTTTTAGAAATCAAGTAGCCAATTTGAGCAGTTTACAGTTTTGTGGTATGTAAATAAATGAATTGCATATATTCCATTCTTTAATTTCCTGATTTTAGACTGTAATGGGTTAAAATAGTGATGGAAATTTGTTTCCCCTAGAGTCTATACAACAAATTCTTACCATAACAAACACCAGTGACCTTTATGAACTTTTCTGTTATGCCAAATTTGTGTGGTAAAGATAGAAACAATGCTTTAATTACTGAGTTTTAGAAATATTATATATTAGATACAGATTTGAAAGATTACTTATTTAAAAATTAATATTTGAAAATAAACATACACATAATACTTAAGATCAAAACCTTAAAAAAATGGAATAAAGTATAAATAAGTACAACTATACTTCCTAGAAATATATATAATTACTTCTTACTTAACTTATTCCCAAGTCTTAGAACCTCAGGTTAGAACTAAAACATTATGAAAAGAAATTAACTCTGTTGATAGGGATACTTACTAAAAATGAACTTTCCAGTATTAAAAAGAAAATTCGACATAAGCACCCAATAAACTATCATTGCTCCAACGAGAGATACCAAAGAGAAAAGGAGACTCGACCACTGCCCAAAGGAGCCAAAATAATATTTGCAGACATCTGGATATTCCCAAGTAGTGGTATCCAATGATGCTAGATAAAATAAAGAGAAAGAATAAGACTAGATGTTGATCTTATATTCCATACTCACAATTTGTGTTATCCAAATAAACTCAAAATATTTAACAAAACATTAGAGATAATCTACCACCAGATAGAACATATCATGAAACAGCAGCAATTAAAACAGTATAGAACAGGGACCAGCAGTTAGCATAATGGCTATGTCGCTGGACTTCCATGTAGTTGACTGCAGTTCGAGGCCTGGACCCGGTGGCTTAAACTCATGCTGGGCACGTGTGCGTGCATGCCCAAGATCCTGATAGGAGAATGGAGGAGAAGGGATTGCAGCATGGCCATATCCTCCTGAGGGGTGATTTCTCGCTTTCTCTCTGTCTTTCTGGTGAGTGCATGTGCCCTACAGCAAAAATCTCTCAAAAATAAAAAATAAAACAGTATAGAACAAACATAAAATGAAATAAAGCAATAAAATAGTACAGATAATCTGAGAAACAGATTACAGCATTACAACATTTTATAATTAACAAAAGCAAGATAAACAAAGGTTAGGTAAATATCAGTAAGAGACAGAAAACATTACTTAATTTGGCATATTTAGATACAATAAAAATATAAAGAAAAGTTTTCTTGAGTAATATGTTATACCACATGCCAATTAAAATTTCAAATAACTGATTATGAATTTAAAAAATTAGGACTGGAATAATGAGAATAAAAAATAATCTGAAAAAAATTGAAAAGCTATTTGATGATGATGATGTGGATAGTAATGTCTTTGTCTTGACTGATATGCATAGTAATCATGCTGGAAAAAGAAATGTTATATACGGTAAAGATAGATGTGATTAAGTGTAATATAAAAAAAATTAGGACTGGCCCTGTAGTGCAGTAGTTAAGTATAGTGCATAAAGAGCTGGATCCTACCTAGCCAGCTGCAGTTTGAATTCTAGCCCCTTGTAGCTTGGAAAACACACTGGGTACATGTGCATGGGCAGGTGTGCCCTAAATCCTGACAAATGGAAGAAAACAGATTACAACATGACTATGCCCTAATAGAGGGTGCTTCTTCTTTCTCCCTTCCTTCTGTCTCCACAAGCACATACACCAATACAAAAAATTACTAAGAAAAAATACTTTTTTCATTAAATAGTAGAAAAGTTAGAAAACATATGTAGAAATAGAACATGAAAGCTTGTCCTTTTAAACCAACTGTAGAAACAGAAATTATGATGGAAAAAATAGGCAGATACACACTGCTGCTATATAAAAGTCATTCAAACACCAAACGTAAAAGAAATTTATAAGGAATTATAAATAGGGCTGGTTGTGTAGCCTAGTAGTTAAGGGAGTTGGATCTCATATGGCTGACCCTGGTTGGAATCACGTCCCTGGTCACTTGAAAAATACTCTGGGTGTGTGTTCATGCATGCCCCAAATCCCAACACAATGTACAAAAGAAGGGATAGTGGCATGAACAAGCCCCACTCTGTCTCTGACAAATGCACCCACCCTCTTTCAATTAAAAAAAGTAAAGGCAAGAAATTGTTTAGCAGATCTATAAGAGTACCAAGGGAATTGTGGGTAAATAGGAAAGAAATATAAACACAATTAAAGAAAAATGTACTACTTTTCAGGTATTAAAATGAAGCACAACGAACAAAATGATAGGAACACACAAAATTAACAGCAAATTTCAAAGAAGCAGCATCATTCATTCATAGCTGATGCCACTATAAATGAGTACAATTCTTAGAAATAAATTTAGAAACTAATCATGTAGAAATTTGGTTTAAGAAAGTAATTCAAAAGAACATAGGAAGTATCAGGACCAGCAAATGGAATAATGGTTACATTGCTAGACTCCTACATGGCTGACTGTGGTGCGAGTCCCAGATTCGACAGCTTGAAACACTCTGGGCACATGTGCGTGCATACCCAAAATCCAAGAGAGGAGAATGGAGAAGGGATTATGGCGTGGACATCCTCCCTGGGGGGGTAATTTCTTACTTTCTGCTTCTGTCTCTCTGGTAAGAACATGTGCTCTATAGCAAATATCTCTTTCAAAAGAAAAAAAGGAATATAGAAAGTATGCATAAAATATTTTTAGAGGACTATTATCCAGAATCACAAAAATCAAGCAATGACTTAATCCTATAAAAGTATGGCAGTAATTAAGCAAATACCACAGAGTGCAATCATATAATCGTTAAGAGATAAAAATGGTGATTGCAGAAATATAAAATTGACTAAAAAAATAAGAAATAAAGAAGACGAAACTGTAATACAATATAAAACATGCCTTGATATATTGGGTTGTCAAAAAAGTCATGACATATTTTTATTTTTCTATGCAAAAACGTGTCAAGACTTCTGACAACCCTATAGAAATTAATGTATGTGTATATAAAAAGAAATATTTGTATGTGGTAGCATTATTATAACATTAAACATTTCTTTGTTTCATCTTTTGATGTTCAAAAAAAATCTACGATAGATAAATATAACTTGTAAGACATTATTTTACTTGTCATCAAAGGACATATATTTTTTTTTTTGAGAGGATTTTTTGCTATAGGGTGCGTATGCTTGCCAGAGAGACGGCGAGAAAGTGAGAAATCATCCTCAGGGGGGATGGCCATACCACAATTCCTTCTCCTCTGTTTCTTCTCGGGATTTTGGGCACACATGCACACACGCCTGGTGTGAGTTTTAAGCCCGGATCCGGGACACCAACTGTGGTCAACTATGTGAGAGTTCAGCAACATAACCATTATGCAACTTGCTGGTCCCAAAGGATACTTTTATTTTATAGTCTATACTCCTCTATAATCCCATCCTTTCAACTTTAAATAATTGTTGTTTGATGACTATTCATAAACAGAAATTCTTTCCTTCCTGAAGCAAAATACAACAATTAGTATATGGCAGGAAGCAGTGATGAAGCTTGAGAAGTTAAGGACATTTGAACACCATAACTAACATTTAGACAAAGAATGTGAGAATAATATCACGATAGAAAATAACTGCTTCAGGAACCAGCTATGTTGCTGGACTCCCACATGGTCGACCGCGGTTCGCATCCCGGACCCGGTGGCTTAAAACTCACGCCGGGCACATGTACGTGCATGCCCAAGATCCCGAGAGGAGAATGGAGAAGGGATTGCGGCGTGACCATCCCCCCTGGGGGGTGATTTCTCGCTTTCTGTCTCTGTGTCTCTCTCTGTCTGTCTGGTGAGCACACGTGCCCTGTAGCGAAAACCTCTCCAAAAAAAAAAAGAAAGAAAATAACTGCTTCAACAACTCTTCTAGTTCATACCGGAGAAAAGAGAAAAGTGGTATGTGGATCAGTAGGACCACTGAGATAACTGTATATGCCCCAAAATATTGTTCCCACTCTACACTGGCATTACACTAACACCATTTTTATAGATGCTAGGGTATCCAGAATCAAAAGAAACAACCAAAGAAATGAAGGAAAACATCTTATTTCATTGAACTTACTATTAGCCTATAAATATCCAAAGAAGATTGGACGTAGAGGGACATAGAGAATAATCTTATCTAGAGACACAGCACAACAGTTTCTCAATGAATGTTGGATAATAATTATCTCCTTCAATAGGAATTATATAATGAACTGATGTTTTGATGAAAAGGTTTCATTATAACTTTCAGACAAGGTCTTTATAGACTTGTCTTTCTTTGTATTCCTTTTAACTGCCACAGAAAGTGTGCACTAGCCACAGAAAAAGAGAGAGAGAAAAAGAGAGAGAGAGAGAGAGAGAGAGTGCCCCCCAATGGAGTATGGCCATGCCACAATCCCTTTTTCTCCATTTATCTATCCTGTTAGGATATGGAGGCCGCACGCACACACCAGAGTGTTATTCAAGTCACTGGAGCTGGAATTCAAACTGGAGTCAGCCATGAGGGATCCAGATCCCGAAGTATAGCACATAACCAATGTGCTATAGGCCTGGATTTGTTTTTTCCACAAATTAGTTCAAGCATGGACCCCACCCTGAAGGCATGAGGCTTTTAAAAAGGTCCTGGTTGGGACCAGCAGTTGGCATAATGGCTGTGTCTCTGGACTCCATGTAGCCGACTGTGGTTCGAGTCCTGGACCCAATGGCTTAAACTCACACCAGGTGTGTGTGCGTGAATGCCCAAGATCCTGAGAGGAGAACGGAGGAAAAGGGATTATGGCATGGCCATCCGCCTGGAAGGTGATTTCTCGCTTTCTGTCTCTCTGTCTCTCTCTGTCTTTCTGGCGAACGCACGCTCCCTATAGAAAAAACTTCTCAAAAAAAAAATCCTGGTTAACTGATTATCTTTTAGGATGATTTCCAATGAAGAACCATTTCTGATGAAACTCTTTCTTTTAAAGCTTCTATATCAACCAGTAGATGGCATAGTGGTTACATTGCTGGACCCCCAAGTAGTCAACAGTAGTTCAAGTCCTGGATTCAGCAGCTTGAAACTCATGTTGGGCGTGTGTGCAATGCGAGCCCCAAATCCCTACAGGAGAATGGAGAAGGGATTGCAGCATGGCCAACCAAGGGTGTGATTTCTTGCTTTCTATCAGTCTCTGGCGAGTGCACGTGCCCTATAGCAAAAATCTCTCTAAAAAGAAAAAGATAAAAGAAAATATCACATCCTCAATTGGTAGGTTATACGTACAACTCTTAAATTTTCTATCAAGATCTTCATGGTTTTAATTTTTTAACATTTAAGTCTTTAAACCATCTAGAATACTTTTTTTATATGACATATCAGATAGTTTTTTAATTTTTCTTTTCTTTTTTTTTTTCAAGTTTTGTCATAGGGCACATATGCTTGCCAGGGAGTAAAGAGAACACAGAGAGGGAAAGTGAAAAACTGCCCCCTGGGGGGATGGCTGCTACAATCCCCTGTCCTCCATTCTCCTCCTGGGGTTCTGGACACGAACACACATGCACCCAGCATGATTTTCAAGCTGCTGTGATCAGCCATGTGGGAGTCCAGAGCCATAACCACCATGCCACCTGCTGGCCCTGATAAGGGTTTTTTTTTTTTTCCCAAATGGATAATCAGTTGAATAGGCAACAAATATCACATAATGTATGAAATTCTTCATATATTCTGAGAATTTATGTTCACCATTCCATTCTGATGATCTATTTGGCTATGCCTAAGACATAGCTTTCTCTTTTATTATAGTGGCTTTATAGTATATTTTAGTATCTGATAAAACCGATTCCTACACATCTTTTTTCTTTCTCATAATTTTCTTGGCTTGGCTTGGATATTCATTTCCCACAGTAACTTTTTTTAATTGCTAGGAGGAGCATGAACTTGATAAACTGAGAAATAGGGGGAGAGAGAAAGCACTTCCCAATAAAGCATAATCATACTGCAATTCCTTTTCCTCTATTACCCCATCCAGTCAGGATTTGGGACACACATACACGCCCATTGTTTTTAAGCTGATGGGGCCAGGATCAGAACTGTATTCGGCTGTATGGGATCTGGCTCCCTTAACCACTAAGCTATAGGCTGGTCCTTCCCATATTAACTTTATTTACTTTTGCCCAAGTCTAAACTGGATTTTCACTGAAATGGCACTTTATTGATATATTTTACATTTGTATAATACTAAGTCTTCCTATCTAAGAACATGTATATTTTTCTCATTTCTTCAGTTCTTGGTTTTTGCGCTTAGATATGATTTTATATTTTTCTTCATGCAGATATGTTTTTCTCTTGCCAAGTTCATTTGTTTTATTTATATTTTATTCATTTATTGTTTTTCTTCAATTTGACCAGAGAGAGATGGAGAGAGAGAGGGAGAGTGAGAAAATAAGCTGCCAGGTCCAAGACTTGAACTGTGGTCAGTCATGCGGGACTCCATTGCTTTAACTACCACATCATAGGCCGGCCCCATTAAATTCATTTCTAAATTCTTTAGAGTTTATTGTTACTGTGAATGTAATACATTTTTTTCTGCTTTGTAGCTATAGTTATTGATTCTTAAATGCAACAATTTTTCAAATTTTCTTGTTAATTCTACTAATACTAATTCTTAGCATTTCTAATAAAATGATCTTTTCTGCTAATGATGTAATTATAAGTCATTTCTAGTTCTTAAATTATTTAATTTTCTTTTTTTGCTCTATTTCATAATACTGCCACAAAACTGAACAGTCATAAGCATGACCATGTTTTCTTGACTTTAATTAAAGTGCTTAGGTCTAGCTGCAGCAACACAGGCAGTAGTGTATTCATCTGCAGTGCTGGAAGCCAGATGGCTGCCTGTGGGTTCAGATCCCAAGTTGACCTGAAACATGCTAGTGTGGAGTGCCCAAGGTACTGACAAGCTTAGAAGGCTAGGAGGAGAGAAGCACAATGTTATAAGACCTTCTTGTATATGCTGTCTCTCTCAAGAAAGAAATAACATTAAAATAGAAGGAGCTATAGCATTTCATCATTTGAGAATGAGTCTAGTACTGGTTCAAGGATGAACAGACTTTATTATGTTTAAGTAGTGCCTTTAACTTAAGAGTTTAAATCAGGAACAAGTATTGAATTCTATTAACTGCCTTTTTCAGTATATATTGATTTTATTATGGATTTTTCCTTCAATTTGTTAATATAGTAAATTATGTTGGATGTTTTAATAATAAAACATTCTAGGCCAGCAGATGGCATAGTGGTTAAGGCTCTGGACTCCCATATGTCTGAGTGTAGTTTGAGTCCCAGACCTGGCAGCTTGAAATTCACTCCAAGTGCATCCTGAGAGAAAAATGAAAGACAAGGGATTGTGGCATGGCCATCCTCCCAGGGGGTGATTTCTCACTTTCTGTCTCTCCGGTGAGTACAAGTACTATAGCAAAAATCTCTTTAAAAAAAAAACAAACAAACAAAACAAAACAACCTTCTTATATCATTTGAATAAACCTTACTTTAGGCATAGGGCATTATTCTTTTAATACACTGCTGGGTCTATCTGATAATATTTTATAAAGAAATTCCTTCTATATAGTTTTTATTTCTTTCTTTTTGGTAATGTCAGTCTTTGTATTAGAGTTGTGTTGCCTATGTAAAATGAATTTATAGAAGTCTATCTTTTTTTTTTTTTTTGGAGAGGTTTTTGCTATAGGGAGCGTGTTCTCTCCAGAAAGACAGAAAGCGAAAAATCATCCCACGGGGGATGTCCACACTGCAGTTCCTTTTCCTCCATTCTCCTCTCAGGATCTTGGGCATGCATGCACAAGCTCCTGGTATGAGTTTAAGCCACCAGGTCTGACACTTGAACTGCAGTCGACTACATGGGAGTCCAGCGACACTGGCATTATGCCAACTGCTGGTCCCTACAGAAGTCCATTTTTTAAAATGTTGTGAAATAGGTTTTTTTTTTTTCTTTTTCTTTTTTTTTGAGAGGTTTTTGCTATAGGGTGCGTGCGCTCGACAGAGACAGACAGAGAGACAGAAAGCGAGAAATCATCCCTCAGGGGGGATGGCCACGCCGCTATCCCTTCTCCTCTGTTCTTCTCTCGGGATCTTGGGCATGCACACACACGTGCCTGGCGTGAGTTTAAGCCACTGGGTCCAGGACTCAAACTGCGGTCAACTACGTGGGAGTCCAGCAACATAGCCATTACGTTAACTGCTGGTCCTGTGTAATAGTTTAAGTAATATGAGAGTTACTTAATTCTTCAATAGTTAAAGGGAGAATTCAATGGATGCTATGTTCTCATTTTAAAAGAGACCCTGGAGGGCCAATAGATGGTGCAGTGGTTGAAGTGCTGGACTCCAACACTGTTGAATGTGTTCTGTATCCCAAACCCAGTGGCTTAAAAATCATGCCAGGTACGTCTGTGCACATTCCCAAAATCCTAAGAGGGAAATAGAGGAGAAGGGACTGAGGCATAGCCATCCACCCAGGGGGTGATTTCTGACTTTTCCTCTCTCTCTCTCTCTGGTAAATGCATGTGTCCTGTGGCAAACAAACAAACAAACAAAAACCCTGAATTAGGTAAGATACATACTTACTACATATGTTTAAAAAGATCTTCCAAGTTAGGTAAAAATTTTCTTAAGAAACCAAAGCTAAAATAACTTTTTCCCAATTATGAACTAAGATCTTCACTTAAGACTTAAACAATTGTCCTCCAGTAACTAAGATCAGATTTGGTTAACAGAAAAAAGAAAGTTCTTTAAAGAAAGAAAAACACTGTAGACTAAGCGTATTCTGTTGATTCATACTTGCTAGGATTCAATAAAATAATGCACATCTACTTAGGTCATAAACTACAATAAAATAACCTAAAAAATCATGTTTTCCTGATCCAGAATTTATAATGGTAACTAGAGATAATATGTTCATACAACTTTAAGAATTCACCATAAAAATTTCTTTTTGTATTTTTGTAGTTATAGTTTCTACTTTTAGGAGAGTCTAATATTTAGGTATTTTGGTATGAATAAGTCAAAATGAATCATCATTAACTGATAATCATAAAATTCTAAATTTAGTTCTGGTTAAGGCTTTATATGACTTTTTTTTTTCTTTTTTAGGTTTTTGTCATAAGGCATGTATGTTTGCTGGAGAGAGAGAGAGAGAAAGCAATAAATCATCCCCCCCTCCCCAGGGGTGAGGGCCAAGCCACAATCCCTTGTCCTCCATTGTCCTCTTGGGATTCAGGTCATGCATGCACACATTTCAGCATATTCTTCAAGCTTTTTTTCCAATCAGCCAAGTAGAAGTCCAGCTCCCCAAACACCATGACACCTGCTGGCTCCTCTTTTTATTATTCTTAAGAGGTAACTAGCACTGAAGTGAATGTATTCTGCAAAGAACATTCAGTCTCCCTGAATTTCTTTTTGCTTTTTTTTTTTTTGGAAGAGGTTTTTGCTACAGGGCATGTGTGCTTGCCAGAAAGACAGAGACAAAAAGCGAGAAATCACCCCCGAGGGAGGATGGCCACGCACAATCCCTTGTCCTCCATTCTCTTCTTGGGATTTTGGGCACACACGCCCACGTGCACAACATGCGTTTAAGCCACCAGGTCTGGGACTCAAACTGCAGTCAACTACATGGGAGTCCAGCAACATAGCCATTACGCCAACTGCTGGTCCCCAGTCTCCCTGAATTTCAAAGGCAGTCACTAATTAGTTCAGTTGAAAGCTATGAATTAGAAATTCAAATCTTTAGGCACAAAGTGGATACCCAACACACATGGAACATTAGTGATCTGCCTCAATGGGAAATACTTATTATGATTTATTACCACTACTCTATTTTCACTGTCAAAGTCTTACATATCATGGTTCGTGATTTCACTACTCTGTAGCAGCAATAAAGTGTTAAAAGGCCCATCAGCATGATGACACATATTCCAGTAGTAAATCCAGCCTGTTTAAAAATAAAAATATAAAACAACATATAATTATCATGAAGGAATAAATTTATATGCAACCATATTACGTTACATTAAACAAGCATGACAAAAACCTGACAACTAATAAAAAACTGAATATAATAATCTATTTTCTTAAATAAATTTTATGCAGATTTATTAAAATGTCTCTTGTAAAACTTAGATATAGAAAAAAATATTTAAGCAAAAAGTATGCTGAAAAATAACATTACCTGTTTTATGCCCCAAGGAATACTCAGAATCGATGTTCCCATCATGGTATTCCAAATCATAAAACTGAAAACACAGAATAATAGCTGTAAAAATATTTAGGTTCAACATTTTAATTAAGAAAAAAATGAAAATATCAGTAATTTTCATCCATATACAGGTAAAAATCATGCTCCAAAAAAATAGTTTTACTCACATGGTTACTAAACTGGTGTTTTTACCATATCCTTCAGTATAACTTTGAAGTTTATAAGCAGAACCCAATGGACTATAAACATAACACTCTTCTGGTGCTGGTACTACATGGTCTGGGGCAATCTGGTAAAAAAACAAAACAAAAAAAAAAAAAAAACAACCACAGAGAAATGTCAGAACAAGTAAATGTGCAAAACAGGATATTTCCTATATATTAGGGTACCTGACTCCAGACGTTTTTCTAAAAACAAACAAACAGTATGCATCACCGACTAATGAATCAAACAATTCCTTTTTAGGCCTAATTGCTAATGCACAAGTGGGAGAGCACTGTTGTGTGATGGCCGAGGCCACAGGGGAGACCCATGTTTGGTGGTTGGCTCAACCTAAACAGGCCAAGCATGGTGGTATATACAGCTGTAGTCCTCAGTGACTGGAAGGCTAGGGCAGGAGGATCATGGCACGAGGCCCTATCAAAAGTAAACCCCCACCAACACCATATACAAAGAAGCAAGTTTATGTAACTATCAAAATATTTTTCTTTTCATTTTCATGAAAAAGAAAAAAGAGCCAGCAAAAATAGAGATTAAAGATATCTAGATGGAAGAGAGTCTGGTTTTAAGTGAGGGGATTTCAAGAACCAAGTGGTCACTGAACTATATGGTTTTTTTTTTTTTTTTTTTGAGAGATTTTCACTGTAGGGCGCGTGCGCTCGCCAGACAGACAGAGAGAGACATAGAGACAGAAAGCGAGAAATCACCCCCCAGGGGGGATGGTCACGCCGCAATCCCTTCTCCTCCATTCTCCTCTCAGGATCTTGGGCACGCACGCACACGCGCCCGGCGTGAGTTTTTTAAGCCACCAAGTCCGGGACATGAACCGCGGTCGACTACGTGGGAGTCCAGCGACATAGCCATTACGCTAACTGCTGGTTCTCTGAACTATATGGTTTTAAAAAACAGGTAAGTGGGGAGTATGTTGTGACACAGTACTGAAATGTGATACTCTGTGAACCAATCCCAGTTGGGAAGGTTCCTGGTTCATGGCTAAGATCTCCCTGAGGACACAGGGAATGCACTTGCCCATGATCCAAGGCTAACTGAAAGCTGGAGGTGGATTATAGTATTGAGACTCTTTTGGGGGTTTCCTCTCTCCTTTTCACTCTTTCTCTCATCTATGAAATGAACAAATAAGTAAACTTAAAAATATATATAAAAGGATAGGTGAAGGGACCAGCAGTTAGCGTAATGGCTATGTGGCTGGACTCCCATGTAGTTGACTGCGGTTTGCGTCCCAGACCTGATGGCTTAAAACTCATGCCGGACACGTGTGCATGTGTGCCCACGATCCTGAGAGGAGAATGGAGGAGAAGGGATTGCGGCGTGGCCATCCCCTCTGGGGGGTGCTTTCTCTCGCTTTTTATCTCTCTGTCTCTCTCTGTATGGCGAGTGCACGCACCCTATAACAAAAACTTCTTTTAAAAAAAAAAAGGATAGGTGAAGAGCTGATACTATAAGAATGGAGGAAAATATGGAAAGTCAACAAAGGAATAATAAATATAATTAAGAAAAATGCAGGACCAGCAGATAGCGTAATGGCTATGTTGCTGGAATCCCATGTGGGCGACTATAGTTCAAGTCCCAGACCCAGTGGCTTAAACTCACGCCAGGCACGTGTGCGTGCGTGCCCAAGATCCTGAGAGGAGAATGGAGGACAAGGGATTGTGGCCATCTCCCCTGGGGGGATGATTTCTCGCTTTCTGTCTCTCTGTTTCTCTTTCTGG
>NW_006159731.1:2343281-2383688 GCF_000334495.1 Tupaia belangeri chinensis | reverse complement strand
AAAAACCCCTCAAAAAAAAAAAAAAAAAAAAAAAAAAGAGAGAGAGAGAAAGAAAAGAAAAATGGTTTGGTAGAAGAAGAAAAAAATGATCTGAAGTAGTTTAAGGGAAAGGGAAAACAGGATTTTTAATTATGGAAGCAAAAGAGGAGGAGCCAATAAAGACAGGTGGAAGACAATGACTGAGTGGAGAAGTTTCTTATACACATAGCTCCTTACTCCCCCTTCCTCCCTCATTCCTTCCTAATTATACCATCCTATTTTGGAGAGAAAACACATATCACCTGATGGAATTCTACCCATCTCCCTGAGAATAATTCTTTGAGCATAGGTAGTCCTTAAAGGCACAGAAGGTAATTGGTATTAGTCAATAATCTTTTATATTTACCACTCAAAAACCGACAACTTTTTGTTAGATTTAGCATTCAAGAGAAAAATAATGAGCAACCTCTACCTTTTTTTTTCCCTTTTTCTGGAGAAGTTTTTTTTTTTTTGCTATAGGGCGCGTGCGCTCGCCAGACAGACAGAGACAGAGAGACAGCGAGAAATCACCCCCCAGGGGGGATGGTCACACCGCAGTCCCTTCTCCTCCATTCTCCTCTTGGGATCTTGGGCACGCACGCACATGCGCCCGGCATGAGTTTTAAGCCACCAGGTCCGGGATGTGAACCGCGGTCAACTACGTGGGAGTCCAACGACATAGCCATTACGCAACTGCTGGTTCCCTACCTTCTTGAAGTTTAAATTCCAGTTGGAGGACACAATTAGCCAAGACTAGAGGTAGAGTAAAAACAAACATTCAATTCTGTGGTATGCTGTAGCACAGCAGTGACAAACAAAACAAAGCCAAACAATGAAGACTATGGCCCATCTGCTGTAGCACAGCAGTAGAGCAATGCTCTGTGGGCTGAAGGCCAGTGGAAGGTCAAGTTCAGTTTCTGGATTGACCTGTATATGCCAGATGGGTTTGGCTGGCTGGGAAATGCTAGGGGGTAGGAGGAATCATGATATAACACGCCACTGAGGGTGCTTGTCTTTCTGTCACATGAAAGAAATAAAATTTTAAAAAAAGAACTGAAATAATTGGGCAAAATTTCAAAGAAGAGGTAAGCATTAAACCTTAGTAAAAAGACCCACAAGATATGGATTCACATACAAAAAGAAAAAGTGTCAAGCCTTCTCTTTTTATGGACGTGATTGGTGGTATCTTAGGCAAAGAATGTCTTGAATACTATGCATGGTGTGGCTCCGGAAACATATTTCCCAGAGATACAAAGGCATATATGAAAATGGATCTGTTGCCTTCCCTTTACACACAATGCTCTTGGTTCTGGGTTCTTTTGTTTTCTGCATTTAGTAAAAAGAAAAATGGATGAGACTATGTATATGTCAGGCAAGAGAAAAACCACTAGAGCTAGCAAAGTAAATTAAAAAAAGATGAAAACTGAAAGTTATATAGGTCAAGATTAGAAAATACGAAGTTTCAAATTCCTAGGAGATACAGGCAGATGGCAAGTTGGGTCTTGCTCAGGCAGTTGGTCTAAGGAAGTGCTTGTTAAATTTGCAGTTCCCTGTGACCTAGTTAATTTTGATTCAGTAGGCCTAAAACGAGGCCTGAAATTCTGCACATTTAGTAAACTCTGAGTGATATCAAACTGCTGATTTATGCAGGCCACAGTTTTATTAGCATGGATCTAAGAGATATAGGCAACCAAATAATTTTCTTCGCTTTTCCATTTCAGAACAAAAATGTTAAAGTAAATGGGAAATTTTCATAAATAAAAAGGTTTAACTTATAAATACCTGAGAACTGTAGTTTCATATTATTCTCTTAAAAAGCTTTTAAGAATGGACTGGCTTGCAGCTGACAGGTGGTATGGTGGTTTAATGTGCTGGATTCCCACATGTTCGACAATGGTTCAAGTCCCAGGCCTGGTGGCTTGCTTTCTCACTTTCTCTTTCTGTCTGGTCAAATTAAAAAATAATAATGACAAATGGAATTAAATAAATAAATAATTCTTTAAGAAGAAAAGAATGAGCTGGCTCTGTGGCACAGCAGTAATATACTCCTCAAGGAAGCTGGATCCCACACGGCAACCACGGTTTGAATCCCTGGCCTGTCTGGCCTAAAATGTGTCAGGTACACATGCGAGGGCTCAATAGCTGAAAGGCTGGAGGACTAGGGGGAGGGGATTACAGTATAACCAAACCATGTGAAAGGTGCTCATCTCTCTCATATGTACACACGTGCTCTGTCGTGAATAAGCAAAATAAATTATTTTTTAAACCTCTTAGAAAAAATAATTTTGGGATTTCCAGAAAATGAGTGTAGATGCATACACACATTTGTTAACAATGATTATATCACACTGTTAATTTTACATTACTGTTTATATACTTCAATTTACTAGAGTCATCTTAGTGTCAGTTAACAAAAGGGATTCAACTTGGTACACAATGCTGACTTCATTTTCAGGCCAACAATATACATCGAGTTCAGACTTGCCTAGCTGATATCTGTGAGGTCTGTTTCCATGACAAGAGTAAGTTCTAGTAAGTTCTGAACTAGATCAGGAGATACTGGGTTACCTCTAGTCTCCAAAGGGCATAAATAATTCTGTTATGGAAATAAGATTGTAACACAGCTACTGACGTGAAAGCCTTGGGAAAGAAAAAGCCTAAATGTTGCAGAAAAATATTATTCTAAAACATGTTGGAATCCCTACTTTGGCTATCTATACACAAGGAAAATTTGTTTCTTAATTGGCATGTGCGCTTGCCAGAGAGGGACACAGATGCAGGGAAAGGGAGAAAACAGTGGGGCATGATCAGATTGAAATCCCTTTTCCTCCATTTCTCCACCCTGTCAGAATTTGGGGCATGCGCGCGCGTGCACACACACACACGCGCGTGCACGCGCGCCTAGTGTATTTCTCAAGCTGTCAGGTCCTGGACTTGAACTATGTGGTCAGTCACGTGAGATCCAGCTCCTTTAACCACCTGGCAAGGTGCTAGCTCTTATATGTAGTACTTTTGAAAGCAAATTACTTATATATTTCTGATCCTAAAATAATAATACAAAATTTAGAAGATCAACGGTTAACAAACTATAGCTTGGAACCAGCAGTTAGCGTAATAGCTATGTCGCTGGACTCCCACGTAGTCGACCGCGGTTCGCGTCCCGGACCCGGTGGCTTAAAACTCACGCCGGGCGCGTGTGCGTGCGTGCCCAAGATCCTGAGAGGAGAATGGAGGAGAAGGGATTGCGGCATGACCATCCCCCCTGGGGGGTGATTTCTCACTTTCTGTCTCTAATGTCTCTCTCTGTCTGGCGAGTGCACGCGCCCTACAGCAAAAATCTCTCAAAAAAACCCAAGAAAACAAAAAACTATAGCTCATAGGGCAGATCTGACCTTTGACCTATTTATAGCCCCTTTATTAAAAATAGTTTTTATATCTTCCTGTGGCCTAAAAAGTCTAAAACACTTAGCATGTAGCTCTTTTAATCCTACTTTTGATCTATGAAAGGATAATGCTAAATAGGAAAACAATACATACATGTACATACATATTTCAGTTTCTTACTCCTGAACATTTAAAAAATATTTTCTCTTGTGGCTTCAAACTTAAAAATTGAACACACTAATCAGATCTGTTATTATTTATGTTATTAAATAATAACTGCTATCTAAACTGCTACTTCAAGATAATTTATCCTTCCAAGAGTCATTTGTATTGGATATTAGCATTTTTAATCCCCCCCCCCCAAAATCTCCAGACTGTTGTCCCCATAGTAATTGCTTCAAATCTCTATACTGCAGGCTAGATAAGAATGAACTAGCCTGAGATATAAGACATGTATGAATTACTATCTTTGATTTTGTATGATGCTATCCTTGGAACACAGGAAAAAGTTCAACCACAGGGAGTTGTCCTGGTTTTGCCATTCACTGTTCATTTTAACTTTAGACAATCAGTAATGCTTTTCCTCTTACCAGTGCTTTGTCTGCGGGAGTGGTGAGCCGACTGTAGTAATGAATCCTCTTGTTCATGGCAGAGGCATGGTCACTAACCCTCTGAATGACATCATTCACATTGACGATGTTTGTGGGCTCTATATAGAAAGGCCTAGAGAAGGGAATATACACTTGACAAAACACGTTCAGCCAAAAATTCTGGAAGTCAGCCATTGGAGAAAATAACTTCTTGTCCTCCATTAGAAATGGGTGCACAAAGGCAAGGCATTCACTTCTCACTTTTGGTGGGGGAAAAAATGTAATAAAAGAAGTATTATCCTATTCACACAATAAAGCTTTTGTTTCATAACACTTTTAAACAGACTCTTTAATCTTACAAAATTTAGTGAAAGGAAATAGAAAAACTTAAATCAATTATTAAAAAGAAATATAGCAGCTGTCAGTTTCAAATGATAAAATTTAGAATAAGCTTTGAATAGTCTCTCAAAAAGCTTTTGGCACTAAATCAGTGAAATTAAAGACAAAAATGTCCAAAGAGTTCCTACTCTGTCTTTACGGGCCAAAGTCACTGCCTATGATAAACAAAAGTCCTAGTTCTTTGTTCATGTGCTAAGAATAAGTGATCTCAATCATCTCCCTTGTAAGACATACCCAAAGTAGCATCAAATTGCGTATCAGGACAGTAGAGACATTTTGACTCATTCTATTTTCTTGGTTTCCATCAACATACCCTATAATCCTATTATTTATGTGTATGTGTCCTTCCCATGACTATGTCCCAGTCAACTGCTGATTTTCAATCATCAGTTGAGTCATCCCCTTCCGTTCCTTTCTAAAACTCTCTCATTTGTTCTCAAAGCTTCCAATAACCTATCCCAAAAAGGAAAGACCAAACAGAGTTGCATGAAAGGAATATATTCTTCTGCTGATCCTCAGACATCTTGAAGTCACAAATGATTGTGTCCCAAACTGTATATAATTTGCCATTTCAGATTTTATACATCTCCAAGTAATGAAAAAAGTAAGCAAGCAAGCTAGCCAGGAGATTAAGCATTGGTTCCATGTAACTCCTCTGCACTCCTGATTCTAAAAGAAGCTTAAAATTTATTAAGCTGTGGTAATCATTTCTGCAGACACTGTTAATCTAAATACCAAATGACTAAAAATTTAATTTCTGCTATTTTTCAAGTAACTAATTATTTGAGAAATGGCAGTATAGATGTTAAATTTAGTCTTGTCTCTCAACTCAGCACATAGAATTCTGAATCCTTTATTATGTACTCTCTAGCACAGCACCTAAATGGGCATTATCTAGTTCAATTCAATGAATATCTACATAGAGTACTTATTGTGGCAAATATGTGGATATAGAGCTCAACATGACATTTTACACACACACACACACATATGTATGTTTTTTTTTTTTTTTAAACTAGAGGGTATGCATGCTCGCCAGAGAGACAGAGAGGTGGAAAGGAGAAAGCAACCCCATGGGGAACGGTCATGCTGCAATCTCTTCTCCACTTCTCCCTTCTTTGGGTGTATGCACACACCTGGGGTGTTTCTCAAGGCACTAGGCCCAGAACTCGAACCCTATTGTTGGTTGTGTGGAATCTGGCTGCCTTAGCCACCAGTCCATGGAGCTGGCGCAGACATATTATATATATTAAAGGTATAATTCCTAAATGAATTAAGCGGTATCAATAAATTTCAAGGGGGATATAATGAATTGGCCAGAGGCTTAATAAACAGACCCTACTTATAAATTTGATAGCATGATATGACTACCAGTCCTCCCAAAGCATTACAATGTCTTATATAATTTACATCTCTGAAACTCTGTGGTATTAAAAAGCAATATAAAAATATTTACATCTGGAAATAGTTTAATCATACCTAGGGTCACACTCTATAGAGCAGTCTCTTTGCTTTGCAAGAATGATGGCCCATGAAATTGAAGAAAGAATTACAGCTTTAGTGCTAACATAAGGCAGAGATTAAAACTAATCATAGATTACTAAAAGAGACTGACCAGCAAGATAATGATAGAAAAAAATGGAGGTGTTCTTGTAGCTTTTTGCTCTGAAAATTCAATGGTATTAATGTCAAACACTGAGCTGGTTTGAAGGGCTGCTGAAAAGCAGTCCAGGAAGTGCTAAATTTCTTGGCTCCTGGCCTTTTACAGAAGTGTTAACTGTACCAGTTCAGTTGGCTTGAATATTCTTAGAGCAGAATGACTCTGAAAGTTTTTCTTTTCCAACAGTTTTCATCAAGATGCTGACTGCCCATTTCAACAAAGAGTTTGGAATCTTTTCAAAACAGATTCTCTAAAAAAAATGTACAACTCAGCATATTTAACTGATTATTAGAAACATATGCTGAAAGCTTCATTTAAGAGTAAAAAATTATAAATTACACTTCTAAATTGAACTCTATTTGGATCTGAAAACAAGTATAAAACAATACAATACAGAGAAGAAGAATAGTGAGAATAAAGGAAGTTTTTGGAACTTGGGTCTTTTTCTTTTGAACAGTTTCACATGACTGGCCCCTATCAATGCTATTTCCTATTTGAAATGCAGTTCAACCATGCCATACTGAAATAAAGAAATTATATTTGTTTCACCTTATAAATATTTATAGTTAATGCCACAAGGAAAAATGTTTTTAGTAATAAATGAAATTTAAAAATATTTTAAAATGTGACTCAAACCTTGTTTTCATTTAATACACTTATAAACAGAGAAACTTTATTTCTACCTAACACCTTTTCTAGGTTCCACTCCTTAAATTCCTTAAAATTTTTTTAGCTTTTAAATATCTCTCCACCCTTCCACTGGCCAGTTACGATTCTCTGAAGTTTAGTAATAATTCCAAGACTCTTGAGAAGGTTTATACTCAACATGGAAATCCTTGGCTTAAAACTGTCCACTTGTTTATATCCTTGAGACACTTAAACACCTGATAGGTTAGGACAGTTTGTTAAAAAGTGAAAAAGAAATCAGGTTAAAAAAAATCTCATGCAAATAAACATTCAAAACAATGAACCGACTATACTTGTTTCTACTTGCTCAGTAAAACGCTGCATGCCTGCCAGTCAGCTTTTCAATAAAAAAGATGAAAAAGAAACTAACCAGGTTATTGTACTTAGAAATTTCTTGCTGCTATAGAAAAACATTAGTAATTTCTGGCTTACTGACATGTTTTTTGCTTCTTCTGAAACCTAGATAACACTCTCTTAAAAATAAAAGTTCTAGGGAACCAGCAGTTAGCGTAATGGCTATGTCGCTGGACTCCCACGTAGTCGACTGCGGTTCGCATCCCAGACCCGGTGGCTTAAAACTCATGCCGGGTGTATGTGCATGCGTGCCCAAGATCCCAAGAGGAGAATGGAGGAGAAGGGACTGCGGCGTGACCATCCCACCTGGGGTGTGATTTCTCGCTTTCTGTCTCTCTGTCTCTGTCTGTCTTGCGAGTGCACATGCCCTATAGCAAAAACCTCTCAAAAAAAAAAAAAAAGTTCTAAACTCCAATTTTAATCGTTATCACCAAAGGTTAGGTCTATTTAAAGTATTTCTCTATTTTAGCTAATTATAATAATTTGCATTGGTTCTTGAATTTATTAAATAAATATTTAAATGCCAACCACAAATCAAGTTTGTACTAATATTAAATAATGGCCAAGATGGGAGGCTGTGTCTGGCTCCCACTCTCACAGCCATCGCAGTACATAGAGCTCCATAGAGACAGTGCTGGGACAAGTGAGAGCCGGACGGGCACTGGGCTCTCACGGAGGAAAGATAACTAAACATGAGCAAAGGAGATCCTAAGAAGCCGAGAGACAAAATGTCATCATATACATTCTTTGTGCAAACTTGCTGGGAGGAGCACAAGAAGCAGCACCCAGATGCGTCGGTCAACTTCTCAGAGTTTTCTAAGAAGTGCTCAGAGAGGTGGAAGACCATGTCTGCTAACGAGAAAGCAAAGTTCGAAGATACGGCAAAGGTGGACAAGGCCCGTTATGAAAGAGAAACGAAAACCTATGTTCCTCCTAATGGGGAAACAAAAAAGTTCAAGGATCCCAATGCACCCAAGATGCCTCCTTCAGTCTTTTTCTTGTTATGTTCTGAATATCACCCAAAAACCAAAGAGCACATCCTGGACTTTCCATTGTGATGTTGCAAAGAAACTGGGAGAGATGTGGAATAACACTGCTGCAGATGATAAACAGCCTTATGAAAAGAAGGCTGCTAAGCTGAAGGAAAAATACGAAAAGGATATTGCTGCATACCGAGCTAAAGGAAAGCCTGATGCAGCAAAAAAGAGAGTTGTCAAGGCTGAAAAGAGCAAGAAAAACAAAGAGGAGGAGGAAAATGAAGAAGATGAAGATGAGGAAGAGGAAGATGAAGAGGATGAAGATGAAGAAGAAGATGATGATGATGATGAATAAGTTGGTTCTAGTGCAGTTTTCTTTTTCTTGTCTATAAAGCATTTAACCTCCCTGTGGGACCAGCAGTTAGCATAATGTCTATGTTGCTGTGCTCCCATGTAGCCGACCATGGTTCGTCCTGGACCCTGTGGCTTAAACTCATGCCGGGCGCGTGTGCACGCGTGTCCAAGATCCCGAGAGGAGAATGGAGGAGAAGGGATTGTAACGTGGCCATCCCCCCTGGGAGGCGGCTTCTCACTTTCTGTCTCTCTGTCTTTCTCTGTCATTCTGGCTCACGCATGTGCCTTATAGCAAAAACTTCTCCAAAAAAACTGTTAAAGCATTTAACTTCCCTGTCCACAACTCATTCCTTTTAAAGAAAAAAACTGAAATGTAAAGCTGTGTAAGATTTATTTTTAAACTGTACAGTGTCATTTTTTTGTATAGTTGACACACTACCAAATGTGTCTTTAGATAGCCCTGTCCTGGTGGTATTTTCAATAGCTGCTAAACTTGCCTGGTACAGTATGGGGGTTGTAAATTGGCATGGAAAGTTAAAGTAGGTCCTTGTTGCACAGCACAAATTAGATATATGTGGGGATGGTAGTTTTTTCATCTTCAGTTGTCTCCGATGCAGCTTATATGAAATAATTGTTGTTCTATTAACTGAATACCACTCTGTAATTGCAAAAAAAAAAAAAAAAAAAAAAAAAAAAAGTAAGAAGTTGCAGCTCTTTTGTTGACATTCTGAATACTTCCAAGTAAATACAATTTTTTTTATTAAAAAAAATAATGACTAAGATGCAAAACCTCAAAAATCGCATCATGGGGGGAACCAGCAGTTAGCGTAATGGCTATGTCGCTGGACTCCCACGTAGTCGACTGCAGTTCGTGTCCCAGACCCAGTGGCTTAAAACTCACGCCAGGCGCATGTGTGTGTGTGCCCAAGATCCCGAGAGGAGAATGGAGAAGGGATTGCAGCGTGACCATCCCCTCTGGGGGGCGATTTCTCGCTTTCTGTCTCTATGTCTCTCTCTGTCTGTCTGGCAAGCGCAAGCGCCCTATAGCAAAAACCTCTCCAAAAAAAAAAAAAAAAAGAAAATCGCATCAGGGGGACTAGCAGATGGCATGGTGGTTAAGGGCACTAGACTCCCACATGACCAACTGTAGTTGGAGAAGTGGACCTGGCAGTTTGCTTTTTCACCCCTCCCCCCCTGCCGCCCCGTTCCTCTGTCCCTCTCTGTTCAAAATAAAATAGATAAAATGAATAAATAAATAAAGTTAAATAAAATAATTCTAAGGAAAAAAAGAATAATTTCTTAGAATTATTTTATTTAACTTTATTTATCATTGTAATCTCCAAGAGGAGGTTGGTGAATAAGCAATTCCTCTCTATTGAGAAAAATGAAAAAGGAGAACATGAGTGCTAATGTACAATGCAGGAGTGAGAAAGTGCTTTAAAATGTAGTAGTGTGGGGAACCAGCAGTTAGTGTAATGGCTATGTCGCTGGACTCCCACGTAGTTGACCGCGGTTCACATCCCAGACCCGGTGGCTTAAAACTCACACCGGGTGTGTGTGCGTGTGTGCCCAAGATCCCGAGAGGAGAATGGAGGAGAAGGGATTGCAGCGTGACCATCCCCTCTGGGGGGTGATTTCTTGCTTTCTGTCTCTATGTCTCTCTCTTGTCTGCCTGGCGAGCGCACTTGCCCTATAGCAAAAATCTCTCTCAAAAAAAAAAAAATTCAGCAGTGTGATTGACAGTGATCAAAATACCTTTTATACAAGGCAGAAGTTCACTGGTTATCTGGGGCATAGCACCTTAAAAAAGCTGTCAGATAAGATATGCGTTACCTATTCCTTTTCTTCTACAAAAAAGACAGCTGATCCAAATTTGCTGACTTCTTTTATGACATGTGGCTGTCAATAGTATGCTACATGGGTACACAGCAGACATTAACCACCACCACCCCCCCAAAAAAAAAACAACCTGCAAACTTAATCTACCTCCTTCCAAGGTAAAGATGATATTCTAACAGTGATCAAGAAAGTAGTTACCTTTCTTTTTTGTTGTTTTAGCTTTTTGTCATAGGGTGTATACACTCGCCAGAGAGAGAGAAAGTGAGAAATCACCCTGCAGGGGGGAATGGTCACTCTGCAATCCCTTCTCTTCTATTCTCTTCTGTGGATTTTGGACATGCATGCCCATGAGCCCCGCATGATTTTCAACAGTCCAGGACTTGAACCATAGCCAGCCAATTAGGAATCCACCGTCTTAACTACCATGCCATCTGCTGCCCCCCAAAGTAGTTGCTTTTTTAAACATACATGTTATACAAAGAACATGCTGGTAATAGATGCTTAGAAATGTTTTCATTGCAGGACCAGCAGATGTGTAATGGTTATGTCACTGAACTCCCATATGGCCGATTGCGGTTTGAGTCCTGGACCCAGTGGCTTAAAACTCATTTTGGGCAAGTGTGCATCCATACCCAAAATCTCGAGAGGCGAATGGAGAAAGGACTGTGGCATGGCCATCTCTCCTGGGAGGTAATTTCTTGTTTTCTGTCTCTCTGGCAAGTGCACATGCCCTATATAAAAAATCACTCTAAAAATTTTCATTGTTACATGATTTTTATTGCTGAAAATGACAACTGCCATCAATAAAATCTCATCTATGCAATTTCATACACATGGATTCAAAAACTTCTAACATTAAAAATTTACAAATGAAAAATTTAAATGATCTTTGAATCGGTTATTAAATATAACAACAACAAAAAAATAAGTAATGATTATAATACTAAAACAAATGGCACTACTAGTATCTTGGTATGTACTTCATGCAATGCAAGAAATAATATCAATATTATAATTGAAAACTGTCCCAAGCAGAAAATATTTACATATCAGTGAAATTAAATATTTAACATATTTCAATTACAGACATAATATAGCATATTGAATTGTTACTGACATTTTAAAGTGAAAACAAAACTCTTACTATACTGTAAAATTCATTTTATCAAGATTGACCATTACATCTTTTTTAAAATTATTTCATTTAACTTTACTTATTTATTTTAATTTGGTCAGAGAGGGATAGAGTATGTGTGAGAAAAAGAGAGAAACTGAGAAAGCTGCCTGGTCTGGGACTTGAACCACAGTCAGCCATGTGGGTGTCTAGCGCCCTTAACAACCACACCTCCTACTGGTCCCAACTATTATATCTTATAATTTAAAAAATTCTATTATTTATGTTTTATAGGGTATATAATATATAAGTACAGAAGTTTAAGTAGATAATTTGAAAGTGAATATATGTGTGCAGTCCCATTTTCTTCAGGTTTTTTTTTTTTTTTAACCAATCAGAGTGGTATGATGAAAGGTGAATGTTAGCAAACTCTTAGTTGATGGGACCAGCAGTTGGAGTAATGGCTATGTTGCTGGACTCCCATGTAGTTGACCGCGGTTCGAGTCCCGGACCCAGTGGCTTAAACTCATGCCGGGCACGTGTGTGTGCGTGCCCAACATCCCGAGAGGAGACTGGAGGACAAAGGATTGCAGCCTGGCCATCCCCCCAGGGATTTTTAGCTTTCTGTCTCTCTGTCTTTCTCTTTCTGGCAAGCATATGAGCCCTATAGGAAAAAACAACTCTCAAAAAACACAAAAAAACAAAAAACCCTCACTTAGATGAAGATTACGGGTTCCCTATTTTACAATTTTTTTTTTAGACAGATTTTTGCTATAGGGAGCATGAGCTCACTGGAGAGACAGAGAGATACATAGAGACAGAAAGTGAGACGTCCCCAGAGGGGGGATGGCCATGTTGCAATCCCTTTTCTTCCATTCTCCTCTAGGAATTTTGGGCACATACACATACACAACCAGTGGAGTTTTAAGCTGCCAGGTCTGGGAAATGAACTGAAGTTGACTATGGGAGTCCACTGCCTTAATCACCTGCTGGTTCCCCCTATTTTACAATTCTAAATTGTTATTTAGCTATAAGTAAATATTTTAATCAGGAACATATGGACAAAGAATGTGACTTAAAAATTAGTTCCCAGGCACACTTATCTTGATACAGATTCTGCTAAGAATGAGTTTCAAAATCCTTTTCAATGAACTTCATGTTTTCAAAATTTAGTTTTTATAAGTCTACAAATTGCTGTCTTAATTCTACTATACTGAAGACAAATAATCTCTTTTATGGCTACAAAATGATCAGTAACAGAAATGTAAGGTTTGGGTGTTTTTATTTTTTTGGTTTTTGCTTTGTTTTGTTCTTAGCATCAGAACTAAAGGTGCTTAAAGAATTATATAAACACTCCTAAGATTTCAACTTAGGAGGGCAGAAGCCCCTGTAAGTAAACACTTAAACACTAACGCCAACAGTTCTTCAGTTTTTCTCTAGATTGAGGGAAACGGTAATATCACACCACCACTCTATTTCAGCTTCTATATAGAAAGGCCAGTTCCAAATGGGAATGGTAAGATGTCACTCACTCAAGCAACAGGAATGTGGGAAAAATTCCCCAAAGAGCCCATTTCTCTAGGCAGCTCCTCCTTTTACCACTTTATGAGAGTGCCAAAATAAATAATACATTGTTTCAAAATGCTTAAGTGCAATAAGTTAAGAGGAGTGACTTAATATTTTGAGATAAAGTTTGTCTTGCTTTCCAACTTGGGTCTGGCGGAATGGTCCCTGCAAAGAAGGATGGCTATTCTGCCAGCACAAGGTGGAGACTCAAAACCATCAACATTCATTAGTATGTCCATGGCATGGGCTTCAAGAAACATGCCCTAATAGTACTCAAAATTTCCAGAAATTTGCTGTGAAGGAGATGGGGACTCCCGGTGTGCACATTGATACCAGGCTGAACAAAGGTGTCTAGGACAAAGAAATAAGGAATATGCCATACAACATCTGTGTGTGGTTGTCCAGAAAACGGAAATTAAGATTCACCAAATGAGCTCTACACTCTATGTACTTGTTACCACTTTCAAAGATCTACAGTCAGTTAATGTGTATGAAAACTGCTGATTGTCTAATAAAGTTATAAAACCATACACACACACACACACACACACGCTTGTCTTAATTATAAATAAAAGGGGGTAATGAGAAAAATACCAGGCTCACATTTTAACTAAAATTTTTCTTAAAAACTAGAAAGGTAGTCGCTGGGGGAAAAAAAAAAAAACTATAAAGACACACACCTGCACATGCACCAAACACACACACACACACACACACACACACACTAAAAGATAAAAGAAAATAAATGATTCTATAAACACATCTGTATTGAGATACACCTTATTTTTTCACATATACATGTGATTCTTCAAATAACACTAAAACTACTTTCTTCATCATCCTAATTCAAGTAACTGGAAACTGAAAACACAAGAACAAAGGAAGCCCAGCTCTGGTGGCATATGCTGTTAGGACACTGTGCTTGACAGGCAGGGATCACATGGGAAGGTCAGGTTTGATTCCAGTCTGATCTAGCAGCTGGGCATCTTGGTGAATGCATGAAATAGCAGAGATGTGGGAGACTAAGGAAGGAGTATCTTGAGCTCAAAGCTGTCCTGTGCAACTGAGTAGGACCTTGAAAATAGAGCTTGGTGGGACGACTTACGGTGTTGCACAGGTAGCACTACTGTTTAGAATGCTAGAGGACGCATCAGAGGCCCTGGTTTGGGATCCAGGCCAACCTGAACACACCAGGGGTGGTTGTCGTATGTACCTCTTGGCTAGGCCAAGAGAACTGTAGTGACAGTGAGATCCTGTCCAGAAAAAGACCCCTCTGTTTTCTCCCTTTTCTTTTTTCTCTCCCCGTCTCTCTCATAAACATATAAATCAACGAAAATTCAAAACACATCTACTCTTCAAACAGATCATCAAAGAAAAAGAGTCTCTTTCTAATTCCTCTTCTATAACTTAATGCTATGGTTTAAAAGTGTTCCCCCCGGACCAGCTCTGTGGCCTGCTGTTTAAGGTAGGCAAATCCTACATGGTTAACCATGCAGTTCAAGTACTGGACCCCATGGCTTGAGAAGTGTGCAAGAAGTTTGTGTGTGCATGTCCAAAGTCCTGAAAGGAGGGAGAGATGGAGAAGAGACTGTGGTATGACCAGGCGCTTTCTCACTTTCCCTCTCTCTGTCTGTCCAAGATGAGTGCATGTGTCCTCTGGCAAAATTAAAATAAAAAATTATGTAGGAAACTGTTAATTAGAGACTTAAAGGAATTAAAACAGTTAAAAGAATAATTCTGAAATCTATTATTAAATACATTTAATTATATATATTTATTTAAGATGATTTTTTTTTCTTTTTTGGAGAGGCTTTTGCTATAGGGCACGTGTGCTTGCCAGAAAGACAGAGAGAGACAGAGACAGAAAGAGAGCAATCACCCCCCAGGAGGATGGCCACACCGCAATCCCTTTTCCTCCATTCTCCTCTCGGGATCTTGGGCACACACACACAAGTGCCTACCTTTTGGGGTACCTGTTTCTCCCTCTGAGAGAGCCAGATTCTCAAAAATGGTGTTTCTTTTTACCTTTCGTAATGAGCTTCATTACCCACTGCTCTAGCAGACTTCTTTCTCAAATGTTGACAGTCTGTCTCCGTAAACTCTGTGTTATTTGGCCCAGATGACAACCCATTTCTTCTGGTCTCATTGATTCTAGATTTTCTCTGGCTTCCCCCTGCTTCTAAGTCATTCCCTCTCTGCATTCTTACTAGTGTCTCTGATTCCTTGAAAGTGGCATTGTCTGTCGGCATCCTCTAAAATGAGCTTTGGCTGCTTTATGTCCATGTATTCACACATTGTTCGGCCACACTTAGTTCCTATTTGAAGTCACACTCATGGTTCTAACCTTTTTTTTTTGAAGAGATTTTTGCTATAGGGTACGTGTGCTCACCAGAGAAAGACAGACAGAAAGCGAGAAATCATCCCCCCAGAGGGGATGGCCACATCACTATCCCTTCTCCTCCATTCTCCTCTTGGGATCTTGGGCACGCACGCACACGCACCTGACGTGAGTTTAGGCCACCGGGTCCAGGACTCCAACCACGGTTGACTACATGAGAGTCCAGTGACATAGACATTACACTAACTGCTGGTCCCTAAGATGATATTTTAAAAAAATTCCTAATAACCCAAGAATGCTTAATGGGGGATAATAACAGTTCCTTTTCTGGCCTCTCAGTGATATTTAAGGGCAGTTTTGTTTTTGTTTTAAACTTGCCATACAGAGAGAGAGATAGGGATAGAGATAAAGCACCTCTGAAATGGGGCACAGTCATGCTGCAATACGTTCATTTCTCCATCCTATTGGGATTTGAGGTATGCACATATACACTCCCAGTGTTTTTCAAGTCACTGGGGTTGGGATTTGAACTGTACTGTCACCTATGTGGGGTCCAGCTCCTTTAACCACTAGGCCACAAGGCTGATTTATAAAGACAATTTTTATTATAAAATCTTTACTACTTTTTTTTTTTAATTTTATTTTTAGAAGTTTTTGCTATAGGGCGTGTGGGCTTACCAGGCAGACAGAGAGAGACAGACAGGAAGTGAGAAATCACCCCCCAGGGGGGATGGCCACGCCGCAATCCCTTTTCCTCCATTCTCCTCTCGGGATCTTGGGCATGCATGCACACGCACCCGGCTTGAGTTTAAGCCACCGGGTCCAGGACACGAACCACGGTTGACTATGTGGGAGTTCAGCGACATAGCCATTATGCTAACTGCTGGTCCCAAACTTTTACTACTTTTTGAATCCTGGTAATTTATCTATTATCCTTAGACTTAGTCTCTATTCCTAAGGTTTAGGGAAACTAAAATCTTTGGATGGCTATGCCAAAGGATTCTAGGTTTCCTTCAGGGGCGTGAGGTTTAGAGAAAGGCTGGAGATTGTTTTGCTTTCCTGTTGTCCAAAGAGGACATTTTTATCACAACAATTTTTTAAAAAAGGTTTTTGTCATAGTGTGCATATACATATAAGAGAGAGACAGAGAGAAGGACAGTAGTAAATCAACCCAGAGGGGGATGGCCCTGATGCAATCCCTTCTCCATTTTTCTCTTAGGATTTTGGGTACACAGGAACATACACTTGGTGTGATTTTCAAGCCTCTGGATCCAGGATTAGAACTGTGGTCAATCGTGGGAATCAAACACCTTAATCACCATACCATCTGCTGGACCTTTCAAGGAGAATTTTAAAAAACATCTTTTCAACTTTTCTAGACAGTGATAGTAACTCAAATAGTCAAAATTCCTCAATCTGTCATTCAAAGTTGTAACTATCACCAAAATAAATTTTAGAATCTTTTCATTACTCCTAAAAGAAACTCTAGGCCAATTTCTCATCTCCCTAGCCCTTGGCAATCATTAATCTACTACTAACTCTATAGTTTTATCTAGTCTAGACAGTTTATCTAAAAGGAATCATACAATATGTGGTCTTTTTTCTGTAGTTTCATTTTTTTTTTTTTTTTAGAGAAGATTTTGCTATAGGGTGTGTGTGCTCACCGGAAAGACAGAGACAGACAGACAGACAGAAAGTGAGAAATCACCAACTGGGGGGATGGCCATACCACAATCTCTTCTCTTCCATTCTCCTCTTAGGATTTTGGGCATGGACACACAGGCATGAGTTTTAAACCACTGGGTCTGAGATTGGACCGTGGCCAACTACATGGGAGTACAGCGATGTTAACCACTGAGCCATCTGCTGGTCCTGTAGTTTCTTTTTAAAATTTTGCTTGTGCTTGCCAGAGAGAGGGAATGGAGAAAGCACCCCTAATGGGGTGTTGTCACACTGCAATTCTTTCTCCTCCATTTCTCCATCTTGTTGGGATTTTGACATGCACATACATGTACCTGGCGTGTTTTTCAAGCTACCAGGGGCAGGATTTAAAACTATACAGTCAGTCATGTTGGATTTAGCTCGTTTAATCACTAAGCCACAGGCTGGGCTTGTATGGTTTCTTTTATATAGCATAACTTTTTTCATATCTACTGTAGCATCTATCAGTACTTCATTCCTTTTTGTAGTCAAATAATATTCCAGTGCATGGCTATGTTCACATTTTGTTAATCCATTCATGAGCTGATGGACATTTGGGTTGTTTCCACTTTAGGCTAAAGTGATGATATATGTTTACAAGTTTCTATGTAGGTACATGTTTTCATTTATCTTAGATAAATACCAAGGAGTGGACTTGCTGGGTCAAGTGTTAACTCTGTTACATTCTGAGGAACTTTCTAATCCTACCAGCAATATATAATGGTCATGCCCTCCTTTTAAGGAATGATTTTTAATACCAGTTTGTTATCCTTAATAAAATTAATAGAAAAAAGTATATCTACCTATAGATATAATTTTTAAAAAATAAAAATAATTCTCTAAAATATAAAAGAGAAATAAAAAGAAAGTCACTTAGGATAAAAACATGTATTTTTATATGCACTTGCCCAGGCATAACTATAGTCAAAGAAATAATGTAGAAGATACTATGCCTGCCTCTTTTTTGTAGTGAAGAAGCCAAGATATAAGAGAAGTGAGATTAGAAGACATTCTGTATGTGAAGCATATGTACAGCAAAACAACAGAAATGGACTAGACAGTGGCTGGTGGTTAAGGTAGCTGGATCCTACATGGTTGTATGCACACTTGGAATCTCAGATCCAGCAGCTTGAAAAACATGCTGGGCATGTGTGTGTGTGTACTTACACTCCCAAGAGGAGAAGGGACTGCACTGTGGCCATCCACCTACAGGGTACTTTCTTTCTTTTTCTTTACCTGTCTTTCTCTGATGAATACACATGGCCTATGGCAGAAAAAACAAACAAACAAAAACCAAACACAACAGCAATAGAGGTACTATTATACAGAAATAAAAGCTAATGTTAGGTAAAAAAGTAGAATAAGTACTCACAGATGAATGATACATGCAATAAAAGAAAGAGAAAAATAAGCTTAACTATAATAGTGATAACAAGATAAACTATGAACTATTGAAGCAGAAAAACGAGGATGTTCTTGTAAAGAGCCAGGCCTTTGGGATCAGCAGTTAGTGTAATGGCTATGAGCTGAACTCCCATGTAGTCAACCGTGGTTCGAGTCTTGGACTCGGTGGCTTAAACTCACACTGGGCGCGTGTGCGAGTATGACCAAGATCCTGAGAGGAGAAGGGAGGAGAAGGCATGGCTATCCCCCCTGGGGGGTGATTTCTCACTTTCTGTCTCTGTCTTTCTGGTGAGCACACACGCCCTATAGCAAAAACCTCTCCAAAAAAAAGAAGAGCCAGGCCTTTTTACAAGTACAACAACAAAGTAATTCCCTATATTATTTTATAGAAAACATATTTCCTAACTTGAGATGTTGAGATTTTAATTAACCTTCTAATGCTTAAGCTGGTGGTGTGATGGTTAAGGTGGCTGGCTCCCACATAGCTGACTGTGTAGTTCAAGTCCTAGACCCAGTGGCTTGAAAAACATGCCAGGCCTATGTGTGTGCATGTCCAAAACCCGAGAAGAATGGAGAAGGGACTGAAGCATGACTATCCCCCAGGGGGATTTCTCACTTTCTCTCTCTCTCTAATGCGTGCACACACTTCAGTCCAAAAACAAACAAAAAACAAAAGCACTAAAAAAAAGACCTTGGCAGTCATCGTTTTAAAAATTATTTATTTATTTATTATTTTGTTTGCTATAGTGCACATGTATTCACCAGAGAGAGGCAGACAGAGAGAGAAAGACAGAGAGAGACAGAGAGATAGAAAGCAAGAAATCACCCCCCAGGGGGGATGGTCACACCGCAATCCCTTCTCTTCCGTTCTCCTCTCGAGATCTTGGGCATGCACGCACACGCGCCCGGCGTGAGCTTTAAGCCACCGGGTCCGGGACGCGAACCGCGGTCAACTACGTGGGAGTCCAGCGACATAGCTATTACGCTAACTGCTGGTTCCCTGGCAGCCATATCTTATAATAAAGAAATAGAGAATAGGGGCCAGCAGTTAGCGTAATAGCTATGTTGCTGAACTCCCACATAGTCAACTGCGGTTCGCGTCCCGGACCCGGTGGCTTAAAACTCACGCCGGGCGCGTGTGCGTGCATGCCCAAGATCCCGAGAGGAGAACGGAGGAGAAGGGATTGCAGCATGGCCATCCCCCCGGGGGATGATTTCTCGCTTTCTGTCTCTCTGTCTCTCTCTCTCTGGCGAGCACATGCGCCCTATAGCAAAAACCTCTCCAAAAAACAAAACAAAACAAAACAGAAATAGAGAATAGATCAAAAGAAGAAATACAGTACTGTATTAAGAAAAGAGGCCATGGAAAAGTCATGTGATAGACTTTCAGGAATAATTTTGGATAAAACTTTAAAAATAACAGATAAGTTAAAAATACATCATTTCAGGATGTTATTTTTACAACATCAATCCCTTACCATTGAGCTACAATCAGCCACTAGACTCTAACAACACTGTTGCATTTCATATGCTTCTGTTAATTTAACAATACTTTTTTTCAAGTCAACTTGTTCAAAGACACCTCAAATTCCTAATTATACATTTGCAATTGCTCTTATGGTTTCTATAGTACAGCTAACGTTAAAACTCTCTTGACTAAATACATATTTGGAAATAACAGTGAATAAATAAGATGCCATCTCAGCCCTTGATACCATTTCCTCCCAACAAAACAGCTTTGACTTTGCCCTAAAGAACATGTCAGGCCAGCAGATGGTATAGCAGTTACATCACTGGACTCCCACATAGCCGACCTTGATTTGAGTCCTGGACCTGGTGGCTTCAAACTCACACCAGGTGTTTTGTGTGTGTGTGTGTGTGTGTGTGTGTGTGTGTGTGTGTGTCCAAGATCCTAGGAGAAGAATGGAGAAGGGATTGCAGGATGGCCATTCCGCCTAGTGGGGTGGTTTCTTGCTTTCCTTCTTACTGTCTTTGTTGCTCTCTCTGGCAAGCACAGGAGCCCTAAGGCAAAAGCCTCTTAAAGGAGCAAACAAAAGAGCACTAGTCAAACCTAATCAGGATTACTCTTTCTTCAGGCTCCTCCAAATAGGTTTAATGAGGAAGAGAGGAAAGAAGGCAAAAAAGGCTATCTAGATTCCAGGCAAGTTAACAATAAAATCAGATAGATCTGGGAAAGAAAAAGAAACAACTTAGGAAAGCAGATATGAATACGAGAGGGAAGTTAACCAAAGATATCTAGAAAGAAGGAAAGTGTATGTAAGAATTCAAGAGAATAAAAGGATTTTGATGGAACTAGAAATAAGATCCCAGTCTAAAAAAGTCAATATTCAGATTTAAGACATTTCTTAACTCCAGGGCTAGGTTTGCCCTCTGTAAGGATGTAGCAAAAAAGAAAGTTCCCTTGGTGGAAAAATGACAGTGAAAAGTAGGAGAGCAGAGAAGTGAGAGAAGTAGGGGGGTATGTAGGGGGGATCAGCAGTTAGCGTAATGGCTATGTTGCTGGATTCCCACGTAGTTGGCCACAGTTCGCATCCCAGATCCGGTGGCTTAACCTCACGCCGGGCGCATGTGCATGTGTGCCCAAGATCCCGAGAGGAGAATGGAGGAGAAGGGATTATGGCGTGGCCATCCCCCCTGGGGGGTGACTTCTCGCTTTCTGTCTCTCTGTCTCTGTCTTTCTGGTGAACGCAGGCACCCTATAGCAAAAAAATTCTCAAAAAAAAAGGAAGTGGGCCCAGGGGGAGAAGGGGAAAGGAGCTAGGCAAAAGGAAGGGAGAAGCAGGAAGAGTGCAGAAGCAGTATCACTCAGCAGGCTGGTCCTCATTACCACACCACTGATAAATGGGCAAAGTACTAGTTCATTTACTTAACACTGACAACAAGTTCCTCAAACTACAGTATATACAGAGCTGGAAACCAGCCCTTGTGGGAAAAATTTTCTTTTATTGTACATCTGGATAACCTCCAAATATGAAACCACCAGACCTCAGTATTCACTTCTAACCTCTGTCCTTTGGCCAGGATCTATCCTTACCTATTAATAGATAAATCCCCTTTTGCCTTAGTAAACCTCCTGTCTTCCCCTCTCTCCTAGGACCACAAGTACCAAAAAGAGTCAATTCATGCTACTCTACAGTGACAGCATTAGTGACAAGTGAAACAGAGATGCAGGTTTATAGATATACAGACTAGTAGATATTTTTAAATAGAAGGTGTCCTAGCATGTTTGACAGGCACTAGGAAGGCTGCCTTTTATAGACATGCACCTCTGCCCAGTTTGCTTATCAGAGCACTTGAAATTTTATCAATTAGAGAGATCTTGAACCTTTAGGTTAGTGTTTTATATTTCCAGAATTCTCCATGTTTAAATGCACGTAGCCATGGAAAGATAATAGATAAGTCTTGGACATATGAGATTTTCTTTTTTCTCTTTTGAGAGTGACTTTTATTTATTTATTTTTTCCTGCCATAGAGGGCATGCACTTGCTAGGGAGACGAGAGAGACAGAGGCAGAGAGACAGAAAGCAAGAAATTACCCCCCTGGGGGGGAATGGTCACAGAACAATTCCTTCTCCACTATCCCCTCAGAATTTTGGGCATACATACATACACACACACACACACACACACACACACACATACACGCCCAGCATGAGTTTCAAACTGCTGGGTCTAGGACCCAACCAAGGTCGACTACCTGGGAGTAAAGTGCCTTAAACACCATGCCACCTGGTGGCCTGAGATTATTTTCTACAATAATACCAAGCTGACAACAGAACCCTACAAGAACAGGACAGATTTAAGTACTGGTGAGTAAGAGACAGGAAAAGAAAGTATGATTTACAAATCACTGCCTAGGGGGTTAAGCCTGAGTGAATTCCTGCCCTGGATAACAGAGCAAGAGAAGAAAGACACAAAAGTTCTAGGCCCTGGAAAAAAAAGAAAAAGAGGAACCAGAGATAGAGGAAGGCTGAAAAAGAAGGAAGGTTCAAAAACAAATGAACCACTTCACAATTTGGGCATAGGCTGGTTGAGATGATCGACTCCCTCAAGGCACAGTCCCAGAGCAGCAGCAGAATATGAAGGGGTCCTGAATACCAGTTCTATTTTTGGTTTCCAGAAAGTCTAGGAAAAGCAGGAAAACAATCTCTTAGACTACTCATTGCCAATGGAATATATCAAATACAATATAGGAAACTTCTACACCTTTCTCTCTTTCCACCCACATTTCTCACTTCACCCCAGACCAAGTGAAAAGTTGATGGGGAAGGGGAGGTATGCAGAGCAAAAGTGGACCTTTGAGATTGAAAAAGTTCCCCTAATCATTCAAATGATTATAACATGTATCCTTCCCCTAAAATGGCAAGCTCCTTCCTCCACCAACATTTAGTAATACCCCAGTTCTTTCAAAATGATAAAAAGAGCCAGCATACACCATATTATCTTGCAGTTTGAAGCAGTTATGAAAATGCTTACATTTGAACTAATATATAATTTTGACTGCCACCTAGTGGAAGAGATAGGAAACCACAAATTAAACAGGATAAGGAATAAAAAATTTCAAATATTTTCTTTAGTCTGACAGTCAAGGACAGTTTGTCAAAGGGTGGTGATATGTAGGATGGTTTTAGGTAGCACAAGGATGAATGCTATTTTAACTAGTTGGTATATTTACAGCAATGCATTTTACAAAAAAGTATAACACTGTAAAACCATTATTTCACAAATACGTGATGAGGATAAATTAACACCTTATTTAAAAAACAAAAAAACAGACCTTTTAAAAGTATTACATTACATTACATAGGTAGCACTGGAATATCACCAAAGTAATAACGTGATTCTAAAATGACTGAAGCTTTGGAATTAGTTGTCTAAACTGGCTCTTCTAATGGTAAATATTTTCCCCTCAGTGTGTCTGAGTTTTATTTGTGCATATAAAGTGAAGTGATCCATATTTTAGCAGAAACAACATTTTAAGGTACTCACATTCTTTCTCACCAAATAGTTGATGTTCTTAAACAAAAATCATTTCGTAAGAAAAATAGCATTCAGTACTGCTAAGTCCCTATAAATATTGGCTTTCCTTAAAACATGCTTACCAAGGTAGTTATGCCATGATTATAAATAGTTGATTCCCTCTCATTTTGACAAGTTCATTATAAAAAGTATATTTGCATTTAATAAACCCAGTTGAACAAATTTTCAAAGAACTGTATGAACTCCTGACAACTTATTGTAATGGAATGTACTAATGACCGATGTTCTATTGTCACAGTGGTCAATTATTTATCATAGAATTTAGAGGTTTTAAGAAAACCCTGGGGCTGGTCCCAAAGCACAGTGGTTAAGGAAGCTGGATCCCACATGACCAAACATGGTTTGAATCTTGGTCCTAGTGGCTTAAAAAATATGCTACCAGACCAGGATTCAAACCAAGGTTGGCATGTGTATCCTGCTTCTTTAACCACTAACCACTAAGCTACAGGTCCAGCCTCCCCTCCTCCTTCTTTTGATAAATGAAAAATATTCTATTGTATCAATGTGTATCAGAATATATTTATCCAGTCCGGTCAGAAGTGAAATTGTGGTTAATTTCAATCTTTGTTATTATAAAAATACTTCATTATAAAAACACTACACTAAATAACCTTGTACATATAACATTTGACATTGAAAATGAATGCTTAGACATGAAATTGCTAGTCCATATAAACTCTAGAATTGGCTGCTGCCAATTTATGAGTTAAAATTAAAATGCATGCCACCTTTAGAATCTAAGCTATTTTATTACATGATATTTTACTGATTTTAATATACACAGTTAAATACTTTAAAATAAAGATACATCTCATAACCTACAACACCTTTTAATCATTGTCAGCTAGGTGGCAATATGATATTAATTCCTGAGGAGGACATATGAGTCATGTCGTTGTTAGAAAATCTTATGTGACACCTTCTGGGAAGATCAGAAAAGTGCAAGCATCAACATTTAATTTCTGCATTGATATTCTTATTGGCAAAAGGGCCAATTCTGCAAGGGGAAAAAAGTATTTTGATGCATCCAGGTCAAAAAAATGATACAGGGACCAGCAGTTAACGTAATGGCTATGTCGCTGGACTCCCATGTAGTCGACTGCGGTTCAAGTCCCGGACCCGGTGGCTTAAACTCACGCCAGGCACGTGTGCATGCATGCCCAGGATCCCGAGAGGAGAATGGAGGAGAAAGGATTGTGGCATGGCCATCCCCCCCTGGGGGGGTGACTTCTCACTTTCTATCTCTCTGTCTCTGTCTTTCTGGCGAGCACACATGTCCTATAGCGAAAAACCTCTCAAAAAAAACCCCAATGATACAGAAGAATCATATTCTATATGTTAGTACTATATAGTTTTAAATTTGTCAGAGGATATATGCACTTGCCAGAAAGACAGAGACAGAGAGGGATCCAATGGGGTGTGGTCATGTGGCAATCACTTCTCCATTTCTCCACCCTGCAGGGATTTGGGCCATGCACGTACATGCACCCTACATGCTTTCCAGGCTGCTAGGTCCAGGATTCCAACTGGACAGTTGGTCTTGTGGGATCTAGCTGCCTTAACCACCACACCACTGGGGTGGCCCTGTATCAGTAACATACTAATGATACAGTGATATACTTTGTTTATATTTTCATTTTTAAAATTGCACAGGAGATATATAAAATAACAAAAAAAATCCAAGAGTTCTCTCAGTAAACACAAAACAAAAACTTTAAGTCCTAAGAGAGTATTGCATCAGAGGTATTGGCAGCAGTTGTAGTGCTGCTTTTTTTTTTTCTTGAAAGAGGTTTTTTTGCTATAAGGTGTGTGTCCTCACCAGAGAGACAGAGAGACAGAAAGTGAAAAATCATTCCCAAGGGGTGATTTTTTCCTCCATTCTCTTCTCAGGATTTTGGGAATGCACGTACACACATCTGGCATGAGTTTTAAGCCACTGGGACTGGGACTTGTGCCACGGTTGACAACATGCGAGTCCAGTGATGTAACCATTACGTCATGTGCTGGACCCAGTGCTACATTTTTTATAAAACAATGCAATTTATAACCAGTAGTATCTCAGATTTGATGAAATACTCTAAATCTTAGTTTATGCCTATCAGAAGTATTTTATGAGTTTCTCTCACATAGACTGTGCATTCTTGTTAAAACTACTTTTATGTATGTTATCCTTTTGTTACATTTTCTCATGGGAAGGCTATTTTTACTCATTTTGAAAGCAAATACTTTACTGAATTCTCCTATTATTTATAGTTTTTCAGTGGATTCTTTTAGGTTTTCCAGGGATATGATGAAATAATATTTAAATTCAAATAATCTTAAATTGTCTGGTGGCACTTAAGCTCAATGAAGTTATCTTACACTGCTTCTACTACTACTTTTATTGTTCTGTCTCTAGTACCCAGCATATTACCTTAAACAAAGCAGGTAATCGACACTTATTTGTTAAGTGAATATGAATGCATCTCACTTTGTAAAACTTATCCCAACTCCTCCTGAGATGTTTAGTTACACAAAAAAAGGCAAACGTAAATGAAACAGTATTCATATTTCTCTTCTCCCATGCATACATACAAATCTGGATGTGAACCCAGAACCTCTCCATGTGGGTCAGCCTCACAGATAATTGTGTTACCACTACACCATTGTCTAGCCTCCAATGCCTTGAAATGTTATAATCAAACCTACACACATTTGGTTACAATTAGTCCTATTTCAGTAATTAAAAACTCCAATTATATTTAAACACATACCGTTTGGATCTTAGATCTGATGAATCAAACTGAATATTCAGAGGTCCAGGATTTACTTCATCGTCTACTTCAGCAATAAGATGCCTAGAATCATTATCCATATTTGTCATTTTTCTCAGACTCTAAGCACTGAAGTTAGCCCTATGTAAATAAGAAAAGATGAAACATTTAATTTAAAAAATATTTTACTATTCATAAGTAATACATTTGTATGCACACAAAAAAATTGAAAAATAAGGGAATTTGCTAAAGTTTTTTTTTTTTGGGGGGGGGCAGGGTCTTGCTATAATCCTCCTGCCTAAGTCTCATAAGGAGTTAGGACTATGGGTGCACTCAGCTTTTAGAGTGAGCTAGAACTAAATCCAAGCGTCCCATATGACTTCAGCCTGCTAAACTGCGACATTTCTCAGTGGATACTTCCATATCTGGGCTTTGATGATATGCTTGACTTTTTTTTCACTCAAAGCCCACTGATTCCTCCTTCCCATAAGTGGGAGAGAAAAGGAGAGACAGGCCCTCCTATTAAGGCCCCCATACCACAATCCACCCCAGTCCCTCCCAGACCCCATGTCATGAACATACACACACCTGGTGTGTTCAAGGAGGGCTCTGGATGTGAACCCAGAACCTCTCCATGTGGGTCAGCCTCACAGATAATTGTGTTACCACTACACCATTGTCTAGCCTCCAATGCCTGAAATACTTATCAAAAACTAGGTAGTTTGAAATTAAGTTTCTCTTTATTTTTTAAGTAAATAAAAGAAAGAAGTAGAGCAATCAATCTCCAATAATAAAACAGATTAGGCTATCTTTTGAACATTTTCTTGCAGAAACCAACTAAACATACTGGGTAAAATGGGTAAAATACTTACAAAAAAAATCATGAGGGACCAGCAGATGGTGTAGTGGTTACATTGCTAGATTCTCACATGGTCAACCATGGTTCAAGTACCAGACCTGGAGGCTTGAAATTCATGCTGGGCATGTGTGTGTGCATGCCCAAAATCCCAAGAGGAGAATGGAGGAGAAGGGACTGTGGCGTGGCCATCCACCCTAGGGAATGATTTCTTGCTTTCTGTCTCTCTTTCTCTGTCTCTCTGGTGAGTGCAAGTGCCCTATAGCAAAAAAAAAAAAAAAATCAAAACAAAACAAACAAACGAAAAACACAAAAAGAACTCTCTAAAAAATAATTTGAAAAGATTCAAAAATAGGAAAACCTGGTAAAGCTAAGGAACCTAAAAAGATAAATGACTCGAAATTGCTGCTGTCTTGAAAGCATTTGCTGTACCAGGGGAACTGGGGTTGAGATTTTTTCAGTGTTGACCAATATGAGGAAAATACAAAACAAAGCCCAGGGTTCATCCAAAATTAAGAATAATTATAATAGGAATCATCTCCTTTGCCCACTTCCTCATCACAATACTGCTGGAACTAGAAACTTCTTTACCATCTGAGAAGGTGAACAAGAAGTAAAGTGCCTTATTCCTTGAAAAAGAGAAAAAAGTTTTCTTAATACTGACCACAAGCCTCTACATGTGTGTTTCTATGGAAGGAGAATTATTATAGTAATTAATTACCATAAATCAATCATTTGTTTCTATAAACTGTACCTCACAGGGATTTACAGGTGGTCACAGAACACTTAGAGCTGTGAATATAATTTAAGGTTAACCTGCTTGGTAGCACTTCTAGGTAATTTACAAAAGCAAATATAAATCATTGCTGTGTGGCTACACTGCTATAGTTTGGATAAGGACACTTCCTTTATTTGGAAAAGGTTTTACCCCCCCCCCCAAAGGTTCATGTTTTGGAATCTAATCTCTAGTATAATGACATTAGGAAGTGAGAAGACCTGCCTTTTATGTGAGTTAGTGGACTGAGAGAGGACTCACTTTTGATGTGAGTGGGTACCATCCAATTGGCTAGGAGCACAGGTGGAACAGAGAAAGTGGGAAAGACTATTTCCTCTTTCTCCCTTCCTCTCTCCACATGTGGCTGCTGACCAGCCTGCTTCTCTTGGCCATACCGTATCTTAGCATTAGGAGATGGTTAATGCTCTTAGACATTCTTGCCATCAGACTCACGAGCCAGTTAAACTTCTGTTCTTTATAAACACCAAGTCTCAGGTATTTCTGTTTAATAACACAATAAGGTTTTTTAATTAAAAAATTATTATTATATTATTTATCACTATTATTATTATTATTATTATTTTCCAGTTTGATTAGACAGAGAGAGAGGGAAAGTGAGAAAGCAAGCTACCATGTTCAGGACTTGAACTGCGAATGGCCATGTGGAAGTCCAATGCCTTTAACCACTATGCCATCTGTTGGCTCCAACACAGTAATTAATACATATACCTTCCTCCTAGGCCCCAAGAAAGTCCTGCTATCAATCTTTTAGGGATAACAAACAGCATATAGCTAAAAAGAACCCAGCATGTAACAAAATTAAGTACTGCAAGTAAGAACCAGAATAAAAAAGATATAAATATCCAAAGACATTAACTACAGAAATAATCAGAATAAGATTACAAAACAACTGTGCTTCCTATGTTCAAATAAAAAAGTAACAATTTTCATAAAATAACTTAGTATATTTGATATCTGTAGATTCAATAAGTTTAATGACTCCAAGAGAATTAATAAATAGTGTATTACAGGTTTACCAAAAAAAGATTAAAATTCTAGATAAAAGGGGGGTGGGAAGGCAGGTAAGTGTCTTGAAATTAAAATGTTCTAAGATCTTTGTGCTGTCCAGATCAATGGATCAATGTCCAGATACACTGATTTGGTACATACTGTAATTTTTAAAGTAATTACTAACATACTAGAAAATAGGATATCTTAAAATGTAATGGAGTTCCCTGCTTTTACCCTTGTCCACCTGCATCCTATGCTCTACACATGTAAAGGTTTGTAGGAAGGTCTAATAAGGAATTTGGTCTCACCTAATTGGTTGTTTCAACTGCTACCACACAATGGGCAGAGATCAAGGATACTAATACACATCTTATAGTGCATAAGACAAGCCTTCTACCACAAAGAATCATCCGGCCCAAAATGTCACTAGTTCTGAGATCGAGAAGCTACTCTAAGGAGAAAAATAGGAGGTTGTAATGGTGAAATATAGGAGAGGACCACATTAGTGGTAGCAATAGTCTATTTCTTAACTTGATTCTGGTTGCATAACCACCTACTTTGTAATTATTCAATAAGCACATGCTTTATGCACTTATTTTCATGATAAAAAATGCAGAGGGTTGGTTCTATGGCCTAGTGTAAAGGAGCCAGATCCCATACTGCTGACCACAGTTGAGATCCTGGCCTGGTAGTTTGAAAAACACACAGGGTATGTGTACAAGTGTATCCCAAAATTCTGGCAGGATGGGGAAATGGGTGAAAAGGGATTAAGGCATGGCCATGCCCTACTGCAGGGGCACTTTCTCTTTCTCTCTTGGTCTTTCTTTTTATCTTTCTCTGGCAAGCACCTGGCAGTTTCTTTTTTTTTGTTTGTTTGTTTGTTTTAGAAAGGTTTTTGCTATACGGCACGTGTGCTCGCCAGAAAGACAGAGACAGAGAGACAGAAAACAAGAAATCACCCCCCAGGGGAGATGGCCACTCCACAATCCTTTCTTCTCCATTCTCCTCTCAGAATCTTGGGCACGCACACACATGCGCCCAGCTTGAGTTTAAGCCACCAGGTCCAGGATTCGAACCGCCGTCAACTACATGAGAGTCCAGAGACATAGCCATTATGTCAACTGCTGGTCCCCTCCAAATTTCTTAAAAATGCAGAGAACTCCATAATTTGAAATAAATGGGTTTTAAAATGTAAAGGCACGAGTTGTGTGTTTACTCCTTACCCTACAAATTTGACAGATAACAATATAAGGCACACAGAAGTAACTGATCATAGTAAGTGGCAGAGTAGAAATTCAAACCAAGGCAGTCAAAGTCCAGAATTTGAACTCTTTACCAGTACACTGAGCTATCTTTCCTCTTACTTGTTGTTTGCACTTTATCTTTTATCTTCTTATTTCTTGGTACTATTGCCTAGACTACTTAACAAGTACAGTTTTACTGTCAATTTATTTGTTTAATGGACAACTACATCCATTTTCTTAATTTTCAAAATCTAACTTTTACAGGAGAGTAGAAAGAAAATAAGGTTTTTGAATCAGAAGTCCTGTGTCTGCTACTCACTACCTGTGTGATTTAGGACTAATCATTTACCCTCAATGAGACCTATTTATTTTTTTCTTTTTATACATCAATACAATACACAAAATGAAAATTTCCAAGAAGACTCCTCCATTGCACCTGAGAACTAGTGCTTTCAGGGAATGAGAGAAATGAAGATGGTTTACTGATAATTCAGCCTCCAGCCTCGAGTGGTAGGGCAACCCCTGAATCCTTCTCTCTCTCTCTCTGCCTCTCTCTTCTCATTTCTTGGTAATTTTTCTTTCTAAAAAAATTTTTTTTAAGGTAAAGTATTCTCTTAGCTTTCAGGTCCTCCTTTATCTTGCTAACAATCCTCTTTCTCCCCCTCCCATTTAGGAGAGGCTGGAGGCAGGCCTTCAGAAGAAGACTCCTCCATTGCAGCTGAGAACTAGTGCTTTCATTTTTTTTTTTTTGGCCTTAAAAAAATAAAGATTTTTGGGTTGTTTTTCTCTTTTTTTTTCTCTTCTTCTCTCTCTTCTATTTGTTTTCTTTTTCTTTTACCTCATCACTTTGCTTCTCAGTCTTCATGTACTGAGTGTCTCAACAGATCTAAGGGAACCATAGCCAAACATTCAAATACTAGTAGGGTCAATATATTCCTCAATAACCACTGAATCTGCTGCACAAAGGGATAAAAACAGAATGGCAAAGAGATTGCAGAACACCTCCTTCTGTATGCCCAGGAATGCTCAAATTGAACTTCTAGAAATTAGAAAGAAACATATGACCCATCAGATGACTAGAAATCACCACAAAGGAACAAAAAATATGAGAAACCAAGATAATTATCTCCCCTGCAAGGAAAAAGGATAACTCCTCTTCATCCACACAGTTCAATGGAACTTGCAGAAATGTCTGATAAAGAATTTAGAATATTCATAGTGACAAAGCTAACAGAGATGCAAGAGAAAAGAGACAATGAATTCCAGAAGAGGCAGGAGAATAGAGCCAAGGAGTTACAGGAGACAAGAAGTTCTTGCATGATCTGAAAGAGGAAATACATAACATTAACAAAATAATCAAATGGTACTGTTAGAGATGAAGGCTGTATTACAGGAAATCAAAACTTCCCTTGAAAGTATTAAAAGCAGACTAGGTCATACAGAAGATCAAATCTCAGATGTAGAAGACAGAATTGCTGGCCTAGAAAAATCCACACAAACCTAGACAGGCATTCAAAGATCCAGACCCAAGAAATACAAAGGACCCCAAATAGAACTAACCCAAGAAGATCTTCTTCAAGACACCTTATGGCCAGATTGACCAAACAGAGACAAAGAGCATAGTCAGGCTGGCAAGAGAGAAATGACAAGTTATCTACAAAGGATATCCCATCAGGCTAATTTAAGCAGACCTTTCATCAGAAACAACACAAGTAAGGAAAGAGTGGGAAAATCTATTCAAAGTGTTGAGTGAAAAACAATTTCAACCAAGAATATTATACCTGGCAAGAATATCCTTCATATGAGGAGAAAAGACAAAAACATTCTCAGATAAACAAAACCTGAAAGAATTTACCAACAACAGACCAGTTCTCCAAGAAGTTCTGAAGAGAGTACTATACTGGGAAAACTAAAGTCAGACACACAGAAATAAGAGTTCAAAAACATCTAAGAAAAGGGCCAGCTTAATGGTAGGGACAAGTCCAGAGTTGATTATTAATAATCTTCCAGAGTTGAAACAGAAAGCTCAGACTACAACAGAAGTTATACTAAGTACATGAAACTGAGCTGGTGAAACAGAATTTTACAACTTTTGACTAAAGCAATACTGATCTTTTTCTATGCTTTGTACTCCAGAGGTAAGGAGTTTTGTCTCTCTTGAGTTGTCGACAGATCCATGTACCTAATATATGAAGAGAATCCTAAACTGTTTCTTGGCTTTAAGTCTTAAGCAAAGTTCTCTTAACATCTTTTGATTTTGATTTATTAAAACTAAAACTGCCTTACTTGAAGTTTAAAAATGTATTAAAAATACCTATTTAATAGCCACAGTAAGCTATATAGCCTCAGCTAGGTGATGTTTTATAGTATATTCATTCTACTCATAGCTTCATGCCTCAAGTCAAACATTTGTTCATAGATACTTATATATCAGCTGAGCTTGCTATTCAAAGTAATTAGATCAATTAAGATATTTTGTTAACCTATATATATGAAGAAAAAGAAAATTATTTGTTAATAACATGTATGACTAAGTCACTGCACGGTATATTCTGGATGGGAAACTGCATTTTGTATGCTATGACAATGTTCAGTGAATGAACGTAAAATAAATTAACAATTAAAAAATGAGATTTTTCCACCCAGAATACATTGTACTTTGGCTCAATCAAGGATATCACCATACCGTGCTCGCTTCGGCAGCACATTTACTAAAATTGGAACGATAAGGAGAAGATTAGCATGACCCCTGCACAAAGATGACAGACAAATTCATGAAGCATTCCATATTTTTTATGCAAGGTATTCCTTCTGGAAAAAGAAATGTAATACATTGTAAAGATATATGTGATCCAATGTAATATAAACAAGATTATATAATAATTAAAACATAAAAAAGAATATTACTATACATGTTAACATCAACACAGAACTTTCTATTTCTTGTTTCTTATATAATTTGCCCCCCCATTCCCTATCTCTCACCCTCTGCCAATTCCCCCACTCCTCCCACACTGTCTCAGATATCTACAGTTGTTTTCCATGCCTTTTTTTTTTCACTTTTTATTGATTCACTGAAGTTCTCAATTAATTTAAAAACTTCCAACATCAAGCACAGCTGTTACATACATATCTATGAACATGTCTGATTTCAGGAGTAAACCTCAGTGGGGAAAGTGAATATACTATAATGTAGAACCTAGCTGAGGCTATATAGCCTACTGTAGTCATTAAATAGATATTAGTAGATATTTTTAATGCATTTTTTTAATTTCAAGAAAAAGTTTTAGTTTTTTTTTTCTTTTTTCTTTTTTTTGGAGAGGTTTTCACTATAGGGCGCGTGCGCTCGCCAGACAGACAGAGAGAGACATAGAGACAGAAAGTGAGAAATCACCCCCCAGGGGGGATGGTCCCGCCGCAACCCCTTCTCCTCCATTCTCCTCTCGGGATTGTGGGCACGCATGCACACGTGCCCGGCGTGAGTTTTAAGCCACCGGGTCCAGGACACGAACCGCAGTCGACTACGTGGGAGTCCAGCGACATAGCCATTACGCTAACTGCTGGTTCCCAAGAAAAAGTTTTAGTTTTAATGGATCGAAATAAAAAAAATGTTAACAGAAATTTGCTTAAAACTTAAAACCAGGAAAAAGGTTAGGATTCAGTTCAAATGGTAGGTAGATGAACCTATCAACAGTTCAAGAGAAGACAAAAATCTTTAAATATGAAAATCAAAGCAAAGAAGAAAATCAGTAATGTTTTATTCTAAAGGCAAAAAAATTCTATTTCACTAGCTCAGTCTCACATAATTAATCTCTCTTCTATTGAATTTGCAATGCTACTGTGACTTGTCCATACCATTAGGGTGGCCATTCTCTTGGTTGTTTTTATGTACGTACTCTTATTTCTGTGTGTCTGACTTTAGTTTTCTTGGTATAGCACTCCCTTCTCCACTTCTTAGAGAGCTGGTCTGGTGCTGGTAAATTTTTTCAAGTTTTACTTCTCTGAGAATGTTTTTGTCTTTTTTGTTTCCCATATGAAAGATAATCTTGCTGGGTATAGTATTCTTGGTTGAAATTACTTTTCACTTAATACTTTGAATAGATTTTCCCATTCTTTCTTTCCTTGCATTGTTTCTGATGAGAGGTCCAACGTTAGCCTGATAGGATATCCTTTGAAAGTAACTTGACTTTTCTCTCTTGCCAAATTTAGTATCTTGTCTTTGCCTATGGTCGTGATCAATCTGTGCCTTGGGGCAGATCTTCTTGGGTTGATTCTATATGGGGTCCTTTGTATTTCTTGGGTTTGGATATTTGAGTGCCTCTCTAGATTTGGGAAGTTTTCTTGAAGGATTTTATGGGATAGATTATCAATACCTTTATTAGTTTCTTCACCTTCTGAGATAAGGATGATCTGGATGTTTGGGCATTTTTTTTTTTTTTTGGAGAGGTTTTTGCTATAGGGCGCATGTGCTCGCCAGACAGACAGAGAGAGACAGAGAGACAGAAAGCAAGAAATCACCCCCCAGGGGGAATGGCCATGCCGCAATCCATTCTCCTCCATTCTCCTCTTGGGATCCTGGGCATGTGCCCGGAGTGAGTTTAAGTCACTGGGTCTGGGACTCAAACCGCGGTCGACTACGTGAGAGTCCAGAGACATAGCCATTACGCTAACTGCTGGTCCCGCGGATGTTTGGGCATTTAATGGTATCTAGCATTATTTGTATGTTATTTTTATTTTGAGGGGTTATTTTCTCAGTCTTTTTGATGAATTTTTCTAGGTCAGAGGTTCTATCTTCTACATATAAGATTTGATCTCCTGCATGATCTAATCTGCTTTTGATATTTTCAAGGGAGGTTTTGATTTGTGTATTACAGCTTTCATCTCTAACAATTCCATTTGATTCTTTTTTTATGATGTGTATCTCCTCTTTTGGATTGTGCAAGAACTTCCTCACCTCCTGGAACTCGTCTCTTTTCTCCTAGATTTTCTAGAGTTTGTTGTTTCTTTTCTCTTGCATCACTATTAGCTTTGTCACTATGAATATTTTACATTCTTTATCTGACATTTCTATGAGATCCCTTTTACTGTTTGTGGAGGAAGAAGAGTTATTCTTTTCTCTTAGAAGAGAGATATTTTCTTGGTTTCTCTTATTTCTTGTGCCTCTGTAGTGGTTTTTGCTCATCTGATGGATTATATGTTTTTCTCTAGATTGTGGAGTTAAATCGGAGCATTCAGAGGAATGCAGGAGGAGATAACCTGCAGTCTCTAAACAGTATAATTTTTCTCCCTTTGCACAGCTTCTTCAATAGAAATTGAGGATTAATCTGACCTTAAAAATATTCAGATATTTGGTTACTGAGCACCTATACTTGCCTAGAAAGTCAGTGTGTGGAGACTATGCATAAAAATGAGAAAGGTAAAAAGACAAGGACAGAAAAAAACCAGAAAGAGAAAAAAACAAGACAAAAACAATTTAAAAAATATCTTTTAGGCAAATTATGAAAACCGTAAGGTGCAATGGGGCCGCTCAGAACTCAGATATAGATGGCTACTGATTGGCTTTTCCTATGGGGGCAAGGAGAAAGGTAAGAATTTGCAAGGCAAAAGTGTGGCAGAGAACTAAGTTTAAAAATTAAAAAACATGTAGAGAGAAAGATGGAGAGAGACAGAGAGAATAAATAGGGTGTTCTAACCTGGCTCCTGGCTAGATCTGGGGGGAGGAGGCTGAAGTTTGGGCAGAAGGTCTTTGGTGGTCCTAATCTCCTGAGACCTATTTTCTCATCTACAAAATCAGACTAACAATACCCACTTTGCTGTGCTCAGGATTAAATAAGATGATGTATATTCCATTTAGTACTTTGTAAAGGGAAAGAAATGTTTAAAAGGATTATTTTTCCTCTCAAAAAACATATGAAAATACTTGCTTTATAAATATATGCAGCCTCTTGAGAGTTTTTCCTCTTCCTTAAGTGAAAAATTCTTCAGTAATGAATAGCTAAGCAAATGTTGTCAACATGCCACTGACTGTTATTAGACTACGATGTCGGTAACATGTTTTATTCCCAAAGTATGTGCATTTTCTCCTTTCCAATTCCCTCTTCTGCTTTCCTGCCCAACATTTAAGGTAGTTAAAGCTCTCATGAACTTAGTCCTATCAGATACAAATAAAGCTGAAGAAAAATGTTAAAAATCAGTATCTTACAATGGTAAATTTTCAAAAACAATGAAACCAAAATATCACCACCTCCAAACAAAGAACTTTGTGTTTCTACACCTTCTAAAGAACAGTTGTAAAAATGATTATCTATGCAGGGCCAGCAGGTGGCATGGTGGTTTAGGTGCTGGACTCCCATATGGCTGACTGCAGTTCAAGTCCTGAACCTGGTGGCTTGCTTTCTCACTTTCTCCCTCTCTCTCTCTCTCTCTCTCTCTCTGTCTTTCTCTGGTAAATTAAAACATAAATAATAACAAATAAAATAAATAAATACATCATTTTAAAAAATGATTATCTATGTTAAAATGAGACAACTACAATACCAAGTAATATTACTAAATAACATTATACATTCAATATGTTTTTAGTAAGATCCTATAATATAGTTACTGAGAAAAACAGAAAAGAAAATCAAAAGTCATGGTTCCTACCCTCAAAACACTTAAAAAAAAATTTATAAGCCCAGAAAAGGCAGCCAAATTTTCCTAAATTACTTAAATAATAAAACCTAGTGGGATGATAATAACCCAATTTTCAGTTCATCAGTTCACTTTTGGCTCAAATCAATTACTAGATGTAGCTTCCAAATTAATTTTAGCAAAAGATCAGTGAAAGATTCTTTTTCTTTTTTTAAACACTTATTTATATATTTATTTGTGAAAATCTTTGTGAAAGATTTCTTTTAAGGAACAAAAACTTTCACTAACTCTTTGAAATAAAGCCCAGTAACAGATTTATATAAATCACTCATTTATTGTTTATGGTCATTCAATAGCAACTAATATGCTCCAAATCTGATGTGATGATTAGACCATGCTTTCGGGGCCAGCAGGTGGCGTGATGGTTAAGAGTGCTGGACTTCCACATGGCTGACCATAGTTCAAGTCCCAGACCTGGTGGCTTGCTTTCTCACTCTCTCCCTCTCTGGTCAAATTAAAATACATAAATAAGTTAAATAAAGTAATTCTTTTTTTTTTGGGGGGGGAGAGGTTTTTTCACTAAAGGGCACGTGCGATCGCCAGACAGACAGAGACAGACAGAGAGACAGAAAGTGAGAAATCACCCCCCAGGGGGAATGGTCACGCTGCAATCCCTTCTCCTCCATTCTCCTCTCAGGATCTTGGGCACGCATGCACACGTGCCCGGCGTGAGTTTTAAGCCACCGGGTCCGGGACGCGAACCGCGGTCGACTACGTGGGAGTCCAGCGACATAGCCATTACACTAACTGCTGGTTCCCAATAAAGTAATTCTTTAAAAAAAATAAAAAGTTCTAACATGATCGATCAATAAATGCTTCCAAAGATTTAAAATTTGAGTGTTAGAGGACAATGTAGCCTAATAAAGAAACTATTGATCATAGGAGGAGGGAAGAAATCAAGGGGACAAAAAGCAAAACATTTAATGGACACAAAAGTGGAAAATTATCTGTTGATTATAGTATGTATAGTAATAGCTTTAACTGGATTGATATGCAGTGTATTCATGCTGGGAGGATTCACTTCGTATGCCATGAATGATTAAATGCAAAAAAAACCCAAAAAATAGAAAAAAGAAAACAGAGAAAAAATAAAACTGTTACCAAGACAAAAAATAATCCTGACTCCATAGCATCATAATAAATTTCTTCTGCAGAGAGAAAAATTCTGGTACTCATAAACTTCTGCCAACCAGCAAATTCCCAAATAGTAATATGGCAAATGATTCCCAATATAAACTGCAGTAAAATGGAAATAAACTTTTTAAATTAAAAATTAAATTTAAGTAATACTAAAATTAATTAAAATTAAAGTTTTAATGAAATTTAAAAAAAAGAAATTACTAGTAAAATGCTATGCCCAAAGTACCTCTCCTCCTATATCAGGAATACTAAATGCTTTCAAGTTATGTTAGTTATTAAAAAAGAAAGAGCATTGGGGCCAGCAAGTGGTACGGTGGTTTAGTGAGCTGAATCCCACATGGCTGACTCTGCAGTTCCGAATCATGGACCTGGTGGCCTGAAAAACATGCTAGGTTTGTTTGTGTGCATGCCCCAAACACAGAAAGGCAAATGAATAAGGGATTGCAGTATGGTCATACCCATCTAGGGGGGTGATTTCCCACTTTTCCTTTCTCTCTGCCTTGTTCCAGCACTTGTGCACACCCTATGGCAAAAAAAAAAAAAAAAAAAAAAAAGAAACAAAAACAAAACAAAAGAAACAAAACAAAAAAACCCACACAATCCCACTAACAAAGTACTGAAACTTAGCTGTGTTATAAAGTACAGGGGCCTGGCACTAAATTTTAACCCCTTAATGATTTTCTAATTTTTACTTTATCCCCATGTACCCTTTTTATCTTATTTTAAATTGCCAGAAGGTGTGTGCACTTGCAAGTGAGAGACAAAAAGGCAGATATCCTGCCCAATGGGGCACGGTCAAGCCGCAATCCCTTCTCTTCCATTTTTCCATCCTATCAGGATTTGGGGTATGCACACATACTGTGCTTAGCGTGATTTTCAGGTGGGCAGCAGACATAAAGGTGTGGTTGGCTATGGAATTCAGCTCCCTTAACCACTAGGCTATGGGCCAGCCCATATACTCTTTTAAAATACTATAAAGTATTACTTTAATTTATAATTCAAGTTAGTGTTCCCTTCCTCCTATGCTGAGTTCACCCTTCACTGTATTTAGAGTATTATAAAATCACAATAACAGCATATTATTTTTATGTGTATAACTAATTTTCTTAAAATGTAGGTGACAAATCTGTTACTATCTTTTTAATTTTAGTAAGAAGTTTGTAATTGTTTATGAGGCAGGGTTGTTTTTTTGTTTTGTTTTGTTTGTTTGCTTGATCAGTGGAAAGTTAAAAGAACTTTCGCTTAGGCATTTGCCTGTATTGCTGTAGTCAGATCTCTGTCATGTCTGAAGGCATTAAAAAGAAAAATAGGAAGGGATACAGGTTAGAGTTTATCTATTGATCTAAGCAATCTTAGCAATCTGTTTGCAGAGATTTTTGCTATAGAGTGTATGTGTGTGCTCCACAGAGACAGAAAGCGAGAAATCGCCCCCCAGGAAGGATGGCTACCCCTCAATCCTTTCTCTTCCATTCTCCTCCTCGGATTTTGGGCAGGTATCCATATGTGCCTGGAGTTTTAAGCGACTGGTCCAGACTCAGACTGGAACTGCGGTGGGCCTGTGGGAGTCCAGCGCCTTGACCACTACACCACCTGCCGGCCCCGCAACGGACAGACGCAGGCTGGAATCAGGACCATCAGGTATAGGGAAGCTGGTCACTAACAGGTTATACAGTGGACAAAGTCACGGCCTCAGTTTCCTCATCTGCTCAGTGAGGTAGAAAGTGCTAGCCCAGCAGTTCTCAAGGGCTTCTTCCAGCGCTGCCATTCTATGGTAAGACAGCTGAGATGGCAAACCGCCCACCACCACGACATTCACTCCCTCCCTCTCACAACCCAGCCTTGTGAAGAGCGGGGAGCCCAGGTCCGGCCCTACCGCACCTGCGCTCATAGTGAAGAAATGAAGGGGCCTCCTCCCTCGCCTCCCTCTAGCGCTAACCTGCTCAGGACAGAGAGCCGAGCTCCCACTCCTGCAAGCCCCCAGTTCCCCTGCTCCCTCATCCCTCCCGGGTTCAGGGTGTCCATCCCCTAAGGCTCCAGCATTCACCGACCCCCACGGCCCCCGCAGGACTCCCCGACGTTCTGGGACTCGATCCCGATGCGAGCGCGCGGCGCCCCACCCGAGCAGTCTCCGCGTGCAAGCTCTGGCCTCCCCGCTGCTCCCAGATGGACCGTTCCGACGCGCTGCACCAAAGCACTGTCCCAGGTGACAGCCGGCTTCGCCGCAAGCTCAGCCCTTCCCGCCGCCGCCCCTCGGATCCCTCGGCCTCCCTGGGTGGCGAGTTCGGAAGCGAGAGAACGTGTTTTACCTCAGCAGGCCGAGCGCTCGGTCTCCGAAACCTGGGAAGGAAAACGAGTTCCCCTTCCCAAATCCTCGCACGGCTCCCGGCCCCTCTACAGGAAGAGGCAACGGCCCAGCCGCGGGGGCCGGCGGGGGATGGAGTTCCGAGCGTGCTAAACCTGCGGACTCTGACGGAGCGCCCCCCGCCCGC
>NW_006159731.1:2338950-2340286 GCF_000334495.1 Tupaia belangeri chinensis | reverse complement strand
CCTGCTGGCCCCGCAACGGACAGACGCAGGCTGGAATCAGGACCATCAGGTATAGGGAAGCTGGTCACTAACAGGTTATACAGTGGACAAAGTCACGGCCTCAGTTTCCTCATCTGCTCAGTGAGGTAGAAAGTGCTAGCCCAGCAGTTCTCAAGGGCTTCTTCCAGCGCTGCCATTCTATGGTAAGACAGCTGAGATGGCAAACCGCCCACCACCACGACATTCACTCCCTCCCTCTCACAACCCAGCCTTGTGAAGAGCGGGGAGCCCAGGTCCGGCCCTACCGCACCTGCGCTCATAGTGAAGAAATGAAGGGGCCTCCTCCCTCGCCTCCCTCTAGCGCTAACCTGCTCAGGACAGAGAGCCGAGCTCCCACTCCTGCAAGCCCCCAGTTCCCCTGCTCCCTCATCCCTCCCGGGTTCAGGGTGTCCATCCCCTAAGGCTCCAGCATTCACCGACCCCCACGGCCCCCGCAGGACTCCCCGACGTTCTGGGACTCGATCCCGATGCGAGCGCGCGGCGCCCCACCCGAGCAGTCTCCGCGTGCAAGCTCTGGCCTCCCCGCTGCTCCCAGATGGACCGTTCCGACGCGCTGCACCAAAGCACTGTCCCAGGTGACAGACGGCTTCGCCGCAAGCTCAGCCCTTCCCGCCGCCGCCCCTCCGATCCCTCCCGGCTTCGCCGCAAGCTCAGCCCTTCCCGCCGCCGCCCCTCGGATCCCTCGGCCTCCCTGGGTGGCGAGTTCGGAAGCGAGAGAACGTGTTTTACCTCAGCAGGCCGAGCGCTCGGTCTCCGAAACCTGGGAAGGAAAACGAGTTCCCCTTCCCAAATCCTCGCACGGCTCCCGGCCCCTCTACAGGAAGAGGCAACGGCCCAGCCGCGGGGGCCCGCGGGGGGTGGAGTTCCCGTCCCAGAGGGCCCTGCGACGGCCGGCACGCTCCTCCCGGTAGAGCCCAGCCCGCGGGTGGAGAGGCAGGGCAGCGGCGCACAGGTGGGCGAGTGCTGTCGGAACTGCGGGCTGCGCCTTGTGTTCATCTCCTACTTGGGCGTGAAGTCCCGACGCGGCCGGGACAGACGCGATCTGCCGTGGGTACAGCCCGAGATCGTGTGGGGAGAATGTTGGTGTGGCCTCTGTCTGCGCCGGCCTCCCAAATCTGTCTCCAGGCTCTCCTGACTTGTGGTCTGTACTCTGGTCATGTGCTTGGACCCTGTGGACACCAAGACAGACTGCTTTGGAACAAAAAAAATGTTGGGGTGGCACTCTTCTTCCTTAGTCTAACGTTTGAACTTCTTTTTTTTTTTTTTTTTTTAATTTTTTTGCAAAATTCCCTCTTGG
>NW_006159731.1:2337122-2338413 GCF_000334495.1 Tupaia belangeri chinensis | reverse complement strand
GGCACTTTTCTTCTTTAGTCTAACGTTTGAACTTTTTTTTTTTTTTTTTTTTTTTAAATGTGTTGACAAATTCGCCTCTAGGCTGAAAGAGGAGCTTTAGGAGATTTTAGTGTTCCCCTTCCCTCCCACATCCCCAGCAATTCCCAAAGCCATCCCAAATGAACATACAGTCTAAGTAGGATTGATGTGTTTGTTAGGAAAGTCAATTCAAGGTCTCTGAAAATCATAAGAAAACAACCTCTAAGCCCTTCTTATGTAGAAAGCCAGTGACTGTTTTTTTTTGTTGTTGTTGTCATTGACAACCAGAAGAAAACAATAATATACTGAAACATGACAAATAAAACCAATTTACAAATCCAAGTACTGCCTGTCAGGTAGTTTACATAAATCTCTTTTAAGCCTTGACCACAGTTTTAAAAGTATATAGTATCTTTGTTTGATGGATAAGCAGAATCCTAAGAGGATTTAAGTTGCCCCAGGCCATACCATTAAGTGGCAAAAGATTCTGGAATTCAAACTAAGGTTTTAGGCCCCCACCACCCTCACACACACACACATACACATACACACCACTTCTATTATTAAGGATTTGAAAAATGCAAGGTAGGTGATTTAATGAACCCTTGCCTTTAGAGAGAGAAAAGTTATTTGACGAAGATGTCTTTGTTAGAAAACTTTTGCAATTACACTTTGGCCTGGACTTTATATCAGTAGTGCATTCTTTGGTTAACTTAAATGATAGCAAAATTCTCCTTTTCTCTACTTCCAGGATAAGAAAATATTTTAAGCAGGTCTGGGAGGCATAAAAATAGTTGTTATCAAGTGATGTAAGTAAAAGTGATGGAGTGGGAAACTCAAAAACTCTGTCTCTCTGAAAAAGCAATGAATAAACTGACAAAACCTAAACACCTTTTTTCGAAGCTGAACAACCACTGGAATGTGTAATGAAGAAAAAGCTGAGTTTGGTGAGAACTCTCTGGTCATCTTCCTTACTTCAGGTTGATGATAGCCTTGAAGACAGCAGCACACATTCCTGGTAGGTTGCTTGCACCAGAGGGAACAATACAGACCTTATTTTCAAGAAATTCCAGTTGTGTGTTTTGACCTATCTGGTCATTCAGTGTATAGGCTTCCCTTTGTTTCAACTACCTCAGAGCTTTCCCAGGGCTGAGAGGTATCCTAGGAAGTGTTTGTCAAAAGCATTTACAGGCAAATATTAGCTATTGTCATGGGGGAAAGGGGTAACTTTGGGACAGGCAATAACCAAACCAAAAATCCCGGGAAGGAAGAG
>NW_006159731.1:2317975-2337009 GCF_000334495.1 Tupaia belangeri chinensis | reverse complement strand
GGGAAAGAGATACTTGGGTGAATGAAAGCTTTGAAAAGCTTCCTTTTGTTCTGGAAGATGTAGAACATCCCTATGACCTGGTCTAGAAAAGTTCTGACAACACCTTATGTTCTCTCCTCTAGCTTACCGCTATGCTCCATAAAGGTGGAAAGTGAAGGCTAACACAGTGTTGCAAGCCACAGACAATATACTGAAATGGGTAAGCATTGAAGGAGTGAGCCAAAACATAGCAATTAATAATTGACAAAGACTGGAGTGCTTTCTTGTATTCCAGCTGTGTATCTTACTTTTTGCTTTCAGGTGTTTAATAAAGGAAATATCTGTTAAATCACTAATTGACCACTAAATTAACTAAACAGAATTTAGTGACCACACAACAAAGAATAAAATCTTCATGGAATTAAGATTCAGAAAAATCACTAAAAAGACGAAAACAGTCAAAAATAAGCAGCAATAACAAACCTTGGTAAAGAAAGGGAGAACCCAATATCTGGAATTGGTACATTGTAATATTCAAAATGCTTGGTTTTCCAAAAACTCTCTTCTGGTAATACCTGTATAGACCTAACAGATGTTTAAAGAACATGCAACCCAACAACAGCAGAATAGACAATCATGTACATGTGGAATATTTATCAAGATAGACTACCTGTTGGACCACAAGAGAAGTCTCACTAAGTTTTAAGAGACTAAAATTACACAAAATGTTTCTAATTACATGGATGGACTGAAACTGGAAATTTAAAAGAAATCCAGAAAATTCACAAGTATGTTAAAATTAAATAATACATCTCTAAATAACCAGGGAGTAAAGGAAAAATTGGGCCAGCTCTGTGGTACAGCAGCAATGTACTGCTCAAGAAAGCCAAATTGCACCTGCACATGTGGTTTGAATCCCTAGCCTGGTCAAATTACTAAAAGGAATGAAAATGAGGTCATTACTACTAACCTTTCAGAAATAAAAAAGATTCTAAGAGTATTAGACTGTGAACAATTATATGCCAGCAAATTAAATAAACTATAGGAAATGGACATGTACTTAGAAAAGTAAATGATATGTAAGAGTGAGAGTTGATTGGGAAAAGTCTGGATAAAAAAACTCTTAAGTGAAGCTGAATGAAGAATAGATTGGCAGGCCGGCCTTATAACTTAGTAGTTAGGGGAGCTGGATCTTACATGTCTGGCTGTGAGGTTTGAGACCCCAGACCCTACAGCTTGGAAAACATGTTGGATGTTTGTGCAAAATCCCCAAAGGAGGGAGACATGGAGGAGAAGGGATTGTAGCATGGCCATGCAACATGGGGTGGGGGTGATGCTTTCTTACCCCCTTCCCTAGTCTCTATTTTTGTCTCTCTCCAACGAGCTCACACACACTCTGACAAATTAAAAACAAAACAAGACAAAAAAACTCACAGCTCAGAATTTCCAATAAATTATTTTAAAAAGAGAAAAGAAAAACACCCTGGGCATGTGAGCATGTATGCTCCAAACCCCCAACCAGATGGAGAAATGGAGGAGAAGGGATAGAGATGTGACCACAACTCAATGGGGATTCTTTCTCTCTCTTTTTCTTCTGTCTCTGGTGTGTGAACATGCCCTCTAGCAAATAAAAAAATGATGGGCAAAAACATATGGTTTGGGAAACCATAGGATTGACCCAAATTACTCTAAATTCTGTAATTTAGAATTTATACCTTTCTTACTTTGTAACCTTTGATCCTGGTTCATTTCTTCTGTGGACACTTATATCAATGAGAAATCTCTTCTGGTAATAGCTGCATAAGCGTCTAACATACCACTAGCCTCCTCTGATAACAAATTCTGGACTTTTGCACAAAATACAGAAAATACTACCTATTGGCACTAAACGATGGGCAGAAGTAGTCAGACTTTGGAGGGGAGATGACTTCTGGAAGAAGGGAGTATCTCTAGGTGAGTGTTCGCCATTTTCACAGATTCTATCATGAGGGTAGGCTCAAGTCTGCATTATGAGAAGTGTCTAGAATCTGGCAAGCCATAGTTTCTCTGGCCTAAGTAACAGAATTTGGAACAATCATAGATACTGGACAAAGGGAAATACCATATGTAAGAAAGTCATAGAGGGGGAGACCCAAATTTTGTTTAAACTCTCCTTAATCTTTTAAAACAAAGTCATACATGTGAAATAAATGCCAAGTTAAAAATAAAAGACCTGGGACCAGCAGATGTCATAATGGCAACGTCACTGGACTCCCCATGTATTCAACTGTGGTTGGAGTCCTGGACCCACTGGCTTAAACTCACGCCACATGTGTGTGCCTGTGCATGCGTGTCCAGAATCCCGAGAGGAGAGTGGAGAAGGGATTGTAGTGTGGCCATCCCCCCTGGGGGGGGGGGTTGATTTCTTACTTTCTGTCCTTCTGGCGTGTGCACGGGCCCTATAGCCAAAAACTCTCCTAAATGAATGAATGAATGAATGAATGAATGACCTGAGCTGCTTTTTGAGTTGTCTCCTAAAAGACATTTCACAGTTTGAGTCCAAACAAATTGACTCCTAAAACAAAATCAACATTCTCTGATGGATCATACCCATAGAATCCATAGTTTTTACAATTATTTCATACTCAAAAAAATGACACTGATGAATAAGTCATATTTCGAGCTCTTAATAAAAAAGAAATGGTTAGACTGGCCTTGGTGGTTAAGGGAGCTGGATCCCACATGACCAACTTCAGTTTGAATCCTGGCAAATTTGAAAAACAAAATTCAGGATCAGAGGATGGCATGATGGTTACATCACTGGACTCCTATGTAGTTGACTGCAGTTCAAGTCCAGGACCCAGTGGCTTAAAACTCACTCTGGGCGCATGTGCATGTGTGCATTCCTAAAATCCCAAGAGGAGAATAGAAGAGAAGGGATTGTGGCATGGCCATCCTGCCCTCCCCCAGATGATTTCACACTCTCTATCTTTGCCTCCCTGGCACAAGCACCCTATAACAAAAATCTCTTAAAAAAAAAATCATGGAAAATATGTGTGTGTATGGTTGTTGGAAAAGTCATGACTTTTTTCTCTGTTTTTCTATGTAAAAATGTGTCAGGGAACCAGCAGTTAGCGTAATGGCTATGTCACTGGACTCCCACGTAGTCGACCGTGGTTCGCGTCCCAGACCCGGTGGCTTAAAACTCACACCGGGTGTGTGTGCGTGCGTGTCCAAGATCTCGAGAGGAGAATGGAGGAGAAGGGATTGTGGCATGACCATCCTCCCTGAGGGGTGATTTCTCGCTTTCTGTCTCTATGTCTCTCTCTGCCTGTCTGGCGAGCACACGCACCCTATAGCGAAAACTTCTCCAAAAAAAAAAAAAAATGTGTCATGACTTTTCTGACAACTCTCTATATATGTAAATGCTGAGATTGTATCATGTTTTATGTGTGGCTAGAGATGGTTGATTATATAGCACACATTGATCATATATATCACATAGTAGCTGACCATAATATATATAATTTTTCAGAGGGTATATGTGCTTGCCAGGTAAAGAGAGAGTGAGAGAACCTTTTAATGGGGTCATAGTCATGTCATAATCCTTTCTCCTCCATTTTTCCATCCTATCAGGATTTGGAGGCATGCATGTATGCACACCTGACATGTTTTGCAAAAAGCCTTCAGCACTAGAACTTGAACCACACAGTCAGTCATGTGGGATCTGGCTCCCTTAAACACCAGGATATACTTTATCAAAACCTAACTGTTTAATGGTAATTTTAAAAAGGTTTTCCCTCCTTTATTCTGTGTCTTTAAATACAGATGTCCCTGACAGGTTTTCACCATGTTGCTGTCATCCTCCCCACCGTCATCTAGCTATCATTACAGGTGCATGTGGTTGAATTATGTCTGTTTAGGCCAAGCTGGCCCCAAACCAGGCCTCCCATGTGGCTCTAATATTGCACAGCAGTATCCTACCTCCTGTGGTACCATGGTTTGGCCAGTTTAATGGTAATTTTTGTCCAACTAAGCACACATAGTATGTTTTTGTTTTATTTTTTAAACAATTAATATTTATTTATTTATTTGATGAATTAATCAGAAATTTTATTTCCAGGTCCTGCAAAGGTTATAGCAAAGTATCCTGAAAATGTCCCAAATTAAATAAAAGGCATATCATCAAAGCAAAACACTTGTGACATGAAGAATTCTTTGAAGTTCTCTTATTTGCACATTACTTGGTTTTAAACCATTTGCAATGTTTGGTAGGCCACATCTTAAACATTTTAAAGTCATAACATAATGTAGTTTTCTTTCTAAAGTGCAACAACTACAAAGTAAAGGAACTTAAGAAAGCAACAATCAAATCTATTTCATATATAGGATGGAGCAACCTAAAACAATATTGATGTTTCCAAACAAGTTTGCTAAGAAACAGCTCTCATCTTTATTGTTAAAAATTAAAAAACATCTTTTTATTTAAAAAAGCCAAGACATCATTTGATTAGTAAAGCCTATTCTTTCTCCAATTTTTATTTTTCTGTCTTCACTTAGAAAGTGTAAATTCATGGGGTTGGCAGGTGGCATGGTGATTAAAGGCTCTGGATTCCCACGTAGCCAACCGTGGTTCGAGTCCTGGAATTGGTGACTTGCTTTCTTGCTTTCCCTTTCTTTCTGTGTCCCTGACTGGTCAAATTAAAAAATAAAAACAACAAATGGAATTATATAATTATTAACAAAATAAAATGTAAATTTATAAGAAAATAATGAATTTTGTTATGATATCACAACCTGTGTCCAGAATTAATTACAAGTATTTTATTTGTTTAAATAAACAAAAATGTTTTCCTTCCTAAAATTTAAACATCAAGTAAATAAAATACACCTGATACTCCAGCTATAGAAACACCAGCAATTCACTTATAAAAGAGGTGTGTTTTGGTACATTTGGTAGTAAGGTTTCGATCCTAAATACAAAGCACTTTGTCAAAAGAACCAGGGCATTATGATTAAAAACTCTACTCTTTCACCTAGTTTCCTTATTTGAGTAAAAACTCATCAATTTCTATAAAATTTGGCTATAGGGCTAGGCCACAGGAAAAGTCTGAAATATTTAAAAGTCATTTTCCTAGAGAAAAGTGTTTTCTTGAGATGCGGAGGCCGTCCTTCATCTGTTTGTGCTTGAAGGTATTCCACAGCAAACTTCTCTGAAGTGTTTAGAGTAAAGCACAGGATCTGGGCTCCTAGAAAGGGTTGTTGCAGCTGGAACACCGGCCAGGCAGCCACCCTTGCAGCCATTCTGCTTGCAGTACTACCAAGGCTCTGCAACCACCTGAGAGACCTTGATCCTCTCCACACCCACCTCCACCTTGAGCTGCTCCACCAGGTGCTGCAAGGTGCTCACTCTGGCCTTGAAAGACTTGGTGGCAGCAGTGGCGATGGCCTAATATTTATTCGTATTTAAACTGATTTAGATACCTGAATCTTCTAGGAGTGATTAGGACTAACACAGTCTGTGCCATAAAGAAACTTATATTCAAATGGACACAAATAACAATAAAAAAAATACTTTTACTATATGTAGCAATTAGACTTTATGATAAATTATTTAAAAAATAATTTTTGCCACAGGGCTATGCACTCCAGAGAGACCCAGAGGATTCTCCGTGTCTCCATATGCTTCTTTAGTCTGGAATGGCTCCTTAACCAATTGCTGATAATTTTCTCTGTTTGAAAACTAATCCTTCAGTCTTTGGAAGGGTAGACAAAAAAGATTCATCCTATTTGGGACACGGAGAAGAAAATTTTCTTTGTTTTCAGATGTAGTTAACATCTAGTGGTGATGGAAAGGTCTAGACCTTGGTATAGTATGCTTTCCTGGTAGCTGTTGACCACATTTCATAGTTCACTATGAAATGATGAGCTATCATTTTGTGTCAAAGAGCAAAGAAGTTCCCTTAACCTAAGGAAGGATTATCCAAGGTATCCTCATACAGTATTTGACAATGATTCTTCATTCACTTTAAGCTCTCACTAAATTCACTAGTAGTCATGCTTAGGGTTCACTAAATGAAGTAAGACCTCTTAGGAACACTAATCTCAAACAACACTGATTTCTAAACCAGCATCTCAATATACTAATTCATAATGGGGAACAAGTAAGATTTATGTATCTTCAACAGCACCCCTTTCTCAGTATCAAAGTTCTTGGGAAGTTGAATTATTAATTAGGAAGTTGCTAAGTGAGCATGGAATCAGAACAAGTGCTGATAAAATACCTTTACTCACAATAGAGACTACCTCTCTAGTGACCAGTCCCGGAATATACTCTCTATTTGTAACGATGTTTTCACTCTTGAGTCATTTCAATACCACTGTCCTTATTTTTGTAGTTCCTGCATACCATTATACTTTTTCTTTAGTTACATACACATTTTAAAAACTTTTTGTCTATTTTATCCTCATTCAAAGCAATTATATTTCTGAAATCATGTTTAGTGTGCTAGTTACAGTATTTAAATACATACTAAAATAACTATCAAAATGAAAATTATCCATGAATTGTCTAAAGTCAGTGATGTGTATACCACAGCTCAGTAAATAATGACTTAGCCATTACTGGAAAAATACAGAAATTTTGTCTCCCTGAATCCTGATTTACCAGGACTTTTCTGCTGAAAAGTTCTCTCTGCTGAGTTTTTTTCATCAGATGTGTTACTACCACCACAGTATCTTGAAGATTTTGTATCTGTCCCCACCCCATTTTGTGTTGATTTTACAGGGCTTCAATCTTCAATCATTTTAAAAAATAATTTATCTTTGGTACACAGTTATGTGCTGAGTAGCAGTTTTTCAAATATTTATAGGACCTAAAAATGAACATTACCCCATTTGAGGTGATTAATTTTTGGCCTACTGATAGATTAAAAGAAAAAAAATTAAGAGATTTTGCTATAGGGCATGTGTGCTTGCCAGAGAAAGAGAGACAGAAAGTGAGAAATCAAACCCCCCCCCTACCCTCCCCTGTAGATGGTCATGCTGCAATCCCTTCTCCTCCATTCTCCTTTTGGGGTTTTGGGACACACTTGCACACATGCCCAGCATGAGTTTGAAGCTACTGGGTCTGGGACTTGAGCTGTAGTTAACAACATGGGAGTCCAGCGATGTAACCATTACACCATCTACTGGTACCAAAAGAAAATTTTAACAGCCTTGACATGGTACAAGGCATAATCCACATCAATTAAAAAAAAAAACAAAACTTGTTTGAATAATGTGAAAATAATGTTACCTCTCTGTCTCTTTCCAGCAAGTACACACGCCCTATGACATATTTAAAAAATTTAAAAAATGTTCATTTTTAGAAAATTTGTCCAAGTTTTCCTTACTTCAAAAAATCTAGTCGGTTTTCATTTTATCTACATAATTTAAAATATTGATTTTTTTTGTTTAAAATTGTTTTTTTCATAGAATTAAAAATTGTGCAAGAACAACATTCAATTGAATTAAAATACTTCAGAGGATCCTGGATACAAATCCAGAACATCAGGAGGAATGACTGCTCTTCCCATGTCTGTCACAGACATATATAGTCATTTATAGTTCTAGCTGCCTCAAGGGTAAGATGTGAAAAGTTGGTTTAATCTTTCTTCAAAGATTCAGAGAAGGGAAAATGATGGAAATAAAACTCAAACGAGAAGAGTCTGTTATCAAGCTCTTGAGAGAGATGGGGAAAATACTGAGATATTTTCGTTGCTTTGGGGAGAGCAGAACAGAATAACTGATTGCTGAGGGCCCTAAGTATTGAAATATTCCTTGACCACTTTGGTTTGGCCAGTGCCTGTAGGCATATAAACAGGTGGACTATAAATTCAAGACTTGGTGACAGACTTAAGCTAACACCAACTTCCTTCTGGATCAGAGGCTGTTTTTTCCCCTAAGAGGTGAATCCCCTACTCTATAGACAGGTTAACTTCCTTTACACCCTCCTTAGGTACCAGCCAGGCTGGTACAACTCCTTCTCCACTCTCTTACTGGTAGAAAAAGGGAATGTACCACTCCCACTGGCTTCCGTTTTTAAAACACCTGGAATTCCCGTATATGAAGCAAGCGTCTCCGAAATTCAAAACCAGAGAGTCCAACCACTGCATAGGGAAACGGGGGAAAGCAAAAACGGGAGGGAATTCCCCTTCTCTTTTTTTTTTTTGTGTGTGTGTGTGTGTTAGAAGTGGAATGGACCTCTTTGGCTTGCAAGCTTACAGAGGAGAACTCTAGAGCCTCTTCAAAGTGAAGGAAGATACCCAGGTGAAAAGATAAAGAGAAGCAGGCAGCAGGCCCAACCGGCCACTCTGCGGGCTCAGGCCCCTGTCCGGAACGCAAGTAGGGAATGCTTGGCTGGAGATGGGGGCGGATCTCCGCCGGTCTAAGTGCTGATTGGCTGATGGTGCTGGTCGCCTGGTGCCATTTGTTGTTGGAGCCGGCGCATGTGACGCAGTCGGCGTGCTCCACGTGCAGCCGTTTAAGCGGCGTCGGAGCCTGTGAGGACCCGGGGAGAGCTAGGCCTGAAGAGCCGAGGTGAGTGGGCCGGCTGTGTTCTGGTACCGGCCTGGACCTGGGCCTGGGCCTGCCGCCTTCCCCATGGCTGCACTTGAAACCAAGGGGAGAGGAGAGGGGCAGGCAGGGTTTGAAGGTGACTTCTGGAGCCTTTCTGACTCTTGCTGGGAGTAGGCCTAAAGCCCCATGGGTGCCTAGAGTCTGGGTTTGAGGCCTGCAGAGATGTCGAGGAATCCTTTTGCCTAGCTCCTTGTGCAGCTTTTTCTCTGAACAGAGCTGGGTGTAGTACCACTGAGTACCTGGGCTTCTTGGCAAAACGCGTTGTACGTTGTTGGAAGGATCTAGGTCAGCTAACTCTTCTCCCCTTTCTGCCAAATTCCAAGATTTCTCACTTCCCCCGGTCTGAACTCCTTCCTAGAAGCCCTAAACAAGCATAATAAAAACGGATCCTCAAGCCAAACGTATTATCTGTATTTGAAGAGAAGAGCTTGAATAGTATCTGAAAAATTTCCATCCCCTTAATACTCAGCCGTTTAAGAACCCTTCGAGGGAGGAATTAAAGTCTGTGAACAGATTTTTGAGAGGAAGCCTAAGCATCACTGGGGACATAGTGGTGGTTAGAATGATTAGGTAAGTAGTTCAGCTAGTTTTTAAAGATAAAAAAGATGAATATAAAATGCCACCTCTAGAAAAGAAGCAAGACTTAATTCCCCATTCTGCAAAGTATGTTTGGGGACGATCACCTAGTTGAGTACTTTAAAGAGGTGCATGTGAAATGATGATAAGTTTATATTTTTAAAGGTATAATTTGGGTCTAATAAGGCCATTTCTTTTTTTAAAATCTAGACCTTGAAGCCATTATGGGAGATGAAGATTGGGAAGCAGAAATCACTAAACCTCATTTGTCTTCTTGCATTCCTGTGTTTGAGAAGGTAGTAACTTTAAAAGTTTGTAGTTATTAAATGGTGTAGAGTTCAGGAACACTGAAAAATCACTATATGAAAAATTGTAAATGATACAGTCAGTTTCAGTGCTATCTCCATGTGTTTATTACTAACTTTTGTGGGGAATGAGAATTAGGCATGATAAGTCTTAGACTAAGACCTGTAGTAATTTGATAGTTAAAAGCTGAAGCAAATGTAGTATTATCATAATTAAAATATCTGATTTATTATAGAATTTACTACAGGTGAAAACAAGTTTATATAAATGTGGTTTAATGTTTCAGAAAATGGAAAACAATAATATGATTCTGGATGATAGCTTGAATTCTGAAAATTGATTTTATGCATGGAAGGTTCTTGATAAATATATTAGGCTGATTTAGATGGTACTATCAGTTTGCATAAGTTATCATTTTCCTTAATGGCATTTAGGGAGGTACACTGTAATTCAGAGAAGGGGTGGTAGGGTAGGTTTTTGGGTTTTAACTCTGAGGTGGGAATTTTTCTTTTTATTTGTGTGTTTTTTAAGGATTTTGCCTTAGGTCACGTGTGCTTGCCAGAGACAGTGAAAGGGAAAGTGAAAAATCACCCCCACCCAACCCCCCTCCATGGCCTCATTGTAATCGCTTCTCCTCCTTTCTCCTGGGATTTTGGGCATGCATGCATTTGCACCTGGTGTGATTTTCAAGCCACCAAGTCTAGACCCAAACCTGAACTATATCGGCCATGTGAGAGTCCAACACCTTAACCACTACGTCACCTACTGGCACTGGCAACTGATTTTAAAAACAATTAATAGAATGTAGTTTTAAGGGGATGCTTTTGAATAAAGTTAAATAAAATAATTACTTATCAGTGTCTCCAGAAGTTTTTTGTCTTTAGAAATTCCAGTTGGAGTGTATGTTAGTCAGTTTTGACACTCTGATTTCAAGTAATGCCTTAGTGGAAGTTCTTAATTTTACACAAAATATGAAGTATGCAGTTCTTTGTCTTAAGTGGATTTGATGTATGTGTAGAATTTATATTAAAATAACCTGAATTTATTATGTTTCTTATCTTGGAATTTATTTTAGAAATAACATCTTTTGTGTGTTATCTTTTGTAGTCCTCTTCCCATCACATAATTAATATTTTGGGGAAAAGAGAAAAATCACCTAAAAATTTTGCTGATTCTCATACCCATCCTTTTTTTAAAAAATAATTATTTTATTTAACTTTATTTATTATTATTTTCCAGTTTGATCAGAGAAGGGGAAGGTGAGAAAGCAAGCCACCAGGTCTGGGACTTGAACAGCTGTTGGCTTTGTGGGTGTACAGTGCCTTTTATCACCATGCTGCTGGCTGGCCCTATACCCACTCTTAATAAATTTTTAGTAGATTTTCTTGTTTGTTTTATCCCCCATCATTACATAGTTGTAACGATAGTACATAACACTAATTTTTGAATCCAGCTTTTTTTTTTTTTTTTTGCTCTTTAGCAATATTTCATATTACATCCTAAAAATATTTTTTTTGGTTATGTAATATCTCATAAGGAGGATCTACCATAATATATTTTTCTATTTATAAGAATTTAAGGTGGTAGTACTTTACCACTGTGATATTGTCATGAATATCTACACTTACTATTTGTTTTAACTTAGCAGATTTTTAAAAATGAAATTGCTTGGTTAAAGAACATTTGGTGGTTCTTTTCTCCCCTCAGATTCTCAATAGATTTGTTATAAAACAAAGTTTAATTCACAGATACATCTTTTTTTCCACTTAGACTTTAGTAGTCATCTGTCCAATTTTTTATTTTTAGTCTGAAAATTTGATCTTTATGAAATGTTCTACAGATAGCATACTGCATTGTAACATGTTATGTATATTTATTACTTTGAGTTTTGGAAATTAAGGATGGCTGACTGTCACATACTTCAAGTTTACCTTTTGGAATCTTTGTGCTATTCAGTAGCATACCTAGTTTATTGACGTTGGGAATACTAAATTGAATGTTAATTGATGATTACAGTTGGTTCCCTATGATTCTTAATACATTTGTGTATGGCCAATTTGTAGTAAATAATTTTGCATTTGTGTGCAAACTTGACACCTGATTGTGCAATTAGTCATTTGGCATAGATATCTTAAGGGAATATGGTGCAATCAGTGCTTCATTTGCTTTCTTTGGTTGAATAACAAGTGCAGGAAATAAGGGTGAATAAATGAGGCTTTTATGTAAGAGAATTCTGAAGTCCTTTATTCAACCTAGTTTCTCTTGAAGGCACACACACAGGAGGAAGCCAGATGAAGACAGAGCAGAGATATTTAACCACAAGCCAAGGATTACTTAAAGCCAGATGCTAGAAAATGCAGAAGTTTCTTCCTCAAAACCTCTGGAGGGGGACCAGCAGTTAGCATAATGGCTATGTTGCTGGACTCCCATGTAGTTGACCGTGGTTCGCGTCCTGGACCCGATGGCTTAAAACTCACACTGGGCACGTGTGCGTGCGTGCCCAAGATCCTGAGAGGGAAGGGAGGCCACGCCTCAGTCCCCTCTCCTCCATTCTCTTCTTGGCATCTTGGGCATGCACGCACATATGCCGTGTTAGTTTAAGCCATTGGGTCCCAGACTCTCAATGCGGTTGACTACATGGGATTCCAGTGACATAGCCATTATACCAACTGCTGGTCTCTCAAAATGCAAAATTAAAAAAAATGCAAAAATTTATTAAAATACTACCTGTGATAACTTTTTTTTTTTTTTTTGGAGAGGTTTTCACTATAGGGTGCGTGCACTCGCCAGACAGAGAGAGATATAGAGACAGAAAGCGAGAAATCACCCCCCAGGGGGGGATGGTCACGCCACAATCCCTTCTCCTCCATTCTCCTCTCGGGATCTTGGGCACGCACGCACACGTGCCCGGTGTGAGTTTTTAAGCCACCGGGTCCGGGACGCGAACCGCAGTTGACTACGTGGGAGTCCAGCGACATAGCCATTACGCTAACTGCTGGTCCCTACCTGTGATAACTTTTAATGTATTAAACATTTTGAAATTTCTAAATTGATTCATTTGGGTGGTTTAATAGATTATAACCGGTTTACAGTTGAGTGTTCTAAAAGTAAACTAATGACAAGATCTATGAATGATTCAACATATTTTTATTAAACTTACTAGGTGCTGGAGATGGTGGTAAACATGATAAGATGCTTGGTATCATAGATACTGTATTTTACTGGGGGAAGCAGAATAAACTCATTTGAAAACCAAGTAATTATAAATAGTGAAAAGTGCTATGAAAAAAATAGGGATATGTACGTTTCTGGTATGGAATGGATTTAGACCAGGTAGAGAGACAAGGCTCTCCTAAGAAGTCACTCATGAGTGAGGGCCTAGATAGGAGCCCCATAAGGATAGTATGTGCAGAGGTCACAAGGACTCAACAAATGGGGTTTTAGAGCCATAGGAAGTAAGCCAGTGTATTAGTTTCCTGTGATTGCTGTAATAGATTATCACAAACTGAGTAGCTTAAAGCAACATATTTATTCTGTCAAAATTCTGGAAGATGGAAATTAGAAATCAAGGTGTCAAGAGAGCAAGGCTCTCCTCCTTCTGGGGGCTTGAGAGAGCATACTACCTTTTGGTGGTTACAGACATTCCTTTGCTGGTTGGTTACAACTCTCGGCTTTGTCTTCATCTGGCCTTTTCCTAGACATAGCTGTATTTTTTCCCTTTGCCTCTCTTGTAGGGACTTTTCTTTCATTTTTAAGTTTTGCTATATGGTGCATGCATTGGCCAGAGAGACAAAGAGATACAGTAAGAGGAAAAGTGAGAAATCACCCCCTCAGGAAGGATGGCCACTCTGCAGTCTTGTCTCCTCCTTTCTTCTCCTGGGATTTTGGGCATGCAGACATATGTGCCTGGTGTGAGTTTCAAGCTGTTGGATCTGGGACTCAAGCTACAGTTGGCTATTTGGGAGTCCAGTGTCTTAACTACCAGGCCACCTGCTGATCCTTGTAAGGACATTTGTGACTACTTTTAAAACTCACCCAGATAATTCAAGATTGACCCTCCTCATGGCCGAATCCTTAACTTAATCACAACTGTCATGATTTTCTTTCAAATAAGGTAACATTTCCAAGTTCTGGGGATTAGAACTTGAGATCTATTCAGCTTTTACAGCCAGTATGACTAAAACATACTAATGTAAGAGTGGTAGGAAACTAAGTCAGAGAGTGAAAGGGAAAAGGAGAGGGGGAGGAACTGGAGTTAGTTGGAGGTAAGAGTTGATAGGTCTAGATGGAATGGATACGGATAATGAAAGAAAGGAATTAAGGGTGCTGTCTAGGTTTTTTTAGCTTAGGCAAGTTAGTGGTGATGGTGCCATTTACCGAAATGGGGAATCCATGGAAGACAAACAGGTTTGGAAGGAAAAAACAATTCTGTATTTGCTGTCTTCAAGTTACTTCTGAAGACACCTGAATAAGGATGCCAGTCACTGGGTGTATAAATTTGTTGCTCAGGAGAGAAATTAGAGACATAGATGTAAAATTTGGGAATTATCTGCCTATAAATGGAATTTAAAGCTGTGAGACTGGATTAAGAGGAAGATTTAAAAGAGTAAGGAAATAGTCTTTCAAATACAACTGAGAAATCTACTAGGTTGTCATAAAAAATCTGGTAAATTGACATAAAACTAGTAATTTTATTACCTAATTTCCTTATTAAAAGCATTTGCGGGACCAGCAGTTGGCATAATGGCTATGTCACTGGACTCCCACATAGTTGGCCGTAGTTCGAGTCCTGGACCTGGTGGCTTAAACTCACGGCAGGCGCATGTGTGCCTAAGATCCCGAGAGGAGAATGGAGAAGAGATTGTGGTGTGGCCATCCCACCTGGGGGATGAGTTCTTATTTCTGTCTCTCTGTTTCTTTCTGGCGAGCACACTCGCCCTATAGCAAAAACCTCTTAAAAAAAAAAAAAAAAAAAAAGAACTCAGGTTAATTCTATAGCTTGGCTATTGGGAATAATTCTGCAATAAACATTAAGAGTGCAGTTTTTTTTTTTTTTTAGTTTTTGCTATAGGGTGTGTACATTGGCCAGAGAGAGACAGAGAGTAAGAGGGAGAGAGAGACAGAGAGGGAGAAAGTGAGAAATCTCCTGCTCTCCTGCAGGGGAATGGCCACATAATAGTCCCTTTTCCTCTGTTCTCCTTATGGGATTTTGGGCATGCATGCACATGCACCTGGCATGATTTTTAAGCTGCTGGGTCCAGGACTTAAACTGTACAGTTGACCATGTGGGATCCAGCACCTTAACTTCTCTGCCACTTACTGGCCCAAAGTGAATTTTAAAAATTTACTAGAGTACGTGAGTACTTTCTGGAGAAAGGAAGTGAGAGAGAGAGGATAAAAGTGAGAAAGTACCACCCCCTATCCATACCATGGATGACGGTCAAGCTAGAGTCTTTCTCTTCCATTTCTCCTTTCAGGATTTTGAGCACACATGGCCACTGTGTTTTTCAGGTTGATGGGTCTGAATTCAAATTACACAGTTATCCAAATGGGAGCCAGCTGCCTTAGTCACCATGCTAACCAGTTAGCCAGAGTTTTTTATTTATGTGTTTGTTTATTTATTTTTAAGGCACTGAGAAAAGTTAAGAATTTTTTATGGTGAAATAAGTTAAATAAAAAAATGATACCTCATTTCAAGGTTTGTGACTTTAGTGTATGTGGGATATTAAATTCCACAACCTGAGGATCATCTAATGATAGTTTTTCAGTTCTTTAGTGCAAAAGTATATCATAACTTTTGATCAGTTCTGTAATATTTATAAAATTGATGCTTTTTGACTCTGTTCAACAAGTAGTGCTTTAATTGCTACAAAAAAGAAGAAAGTCTTTAGGGATTCACTTTGAATAAGAGAAGATCAGGTCATTACTATAGCAGTCACCAAAGCCTAGGACATTTGAAGGCTACTGTTATCTTTCTGCTCTTAATGATAACTCAGAAGATTTTTTTGGATGACTCTTGAGCTCTGAGGGTGGTTTTAAAAGTAATTTAGTGTCAGGGCCAGCAGATGGTGTAGTGGTCAAGACCATAGACTCCCACATGGCCAACCATAGTTCAAGTCCTGGACTTTGTGACTTGAAGCTCATACCAGGTGTGTTCATGTATGTGCCCAAAATCATGAGAGGAGAATGGAGGAGAAGGATTCACTACATGGCCATTCCCCCTTGGGGGGGGTAATTTCTCATGTTCTCTCTCTGTCTCTCTGGTGAGTACATGCACCCTGTAGCAAAAAATCTCTCTCTCAAAAAATGTCATTTAGTGTCAGACTGGGCCCTGAAGTGTAGCAGTTGAGAATTGTGTATAAGAAACCAGATCCAACCCAACTCCTAGTGAGAATGCTTTTATGTCTGAGGTGGGCCTGGCCCTTCTCCTTTAACTGAAGTGTCTCTGTTCTAACTTCTTCTAGCCCAACATCTGGTGAGGTAAGACATTCTCTGTCTTCTTTCTGTCTCTGTCTCTTTCTCTCAAAATTTTCCATATATATGTTTTTAAAATCTGTAAGTACTGTTTCTGGTCTCTGACCTCTCTTTTATTTTTCTAATTTTAGAATCCATCTACATCTGAGGTAGGCCTTGCCCTGCTCCACAAATGCAGTGCAGTTTTTATTTTTTGCCTTTAAAATAAAAAAAAAATTATTTAAGAATTATTTACTTATTTCCATTTGTTATTATTTTATGTTTAATTTGACCAGAGAGAGACACACACAAAGAGAAATGGAAAAGAAGAAAGCAAGCCGCCAGGTCCAGGACTGCAGTTGGCCATGTGGGGATCTAGCACCTTTAACCACCGTGCCACCTGCCAGCCCCATTTTTTGCCTTTTAAAAACTTGTCTCCCCCCTTTTTATTGGTTGTTTCTCTCTCTCTTCTTTAGTCTTTTTCCCTGTTTCCTTTTCTTTTACTTGACTTTCTCACTTGGCTTCACAGCTTCCACACATTGAGTATATAAACAGGTCTAGATGCATGGTACTAAAACATCTGAATACTTTTAGCATCATAGAAAACCTCAACCCCCACTGAACTGCTACAGAAAGGAAGAAACTTATCTTTATGAATCTAAACTCAAATCTCTTTCCGTGGATACCATGTTACAAAACACAGTAGTGGAGGAGAAATGGGCATATAAGTACCTCACAGTAAAGTGAAGCATACGTGCTTTCAGCTGTAGAAAAAAGTTCCATCGACAAAAGTGTGGTTGGTTTGATAAGCATCAGGGAAACAGAACTGCAGAGATATTGTGGGTCATCTCCTCCCTCATACCTCTAATGCTCAGGATTAACTCCAAGAAAGTAGGAAGAAATGTGTAATTCATCAGATGACTAGAAACTGCCTCAGAGGCACAAGGAATATGAAAAACCATGAAAATATCTCTCCCCCAACAGAAAGAACAGCCCTTCATCACCCACAGACAGTACAGTGGAGCTCGTGGAAAAGTCAGATAAAGAACTTAGAATATTTGTAATAAAGCTAACAGAGATGCAAAAGAAGAGAGGCAATGAACTCCTGAAGATGCAGGAGAAAAGAGACAGTGAGTTCCAGGAGGTGAAGAAGTTCTTGCACAATCTGAAAGAGGAAATACACACCATAAAAAAAGAATCAAAGAAAACTGGTAGACAAGTAGGCTGTAATACAGGAAATTAAAACCTCCCTTGAAAGTATTAAAAGCAGATTAGATCATGCAGAAGATCGAATCTCAGATATAAAAGACAGAACCTCTGACCTAGAAGAATAATAGATGAGTCATACTAGATACCATTAGATGCTCGAACATCTGTATAATCAGTATTCCAGAAGGTGAAGAGACAAATAAGGGCATTGATAATCTATCCTACGAAATTGTGGAAGAAAACTTTCCAAACCTAGAGAAGCATTCAAATATCCAGACTTAGGAAATACAAAGGACCCCAAAATACAATCAACCCAAGATCTTCTCCAAGGCACATCATAGCCAGATTGACCAAAATCACAGGCAGAGATAATACTAAAATTGGCAAGAGAGAAATTTCAAGTTACTTTCAAGGGATATCCCATCAGGCTGATGTCGGACCTCTTGTCAGAAACAATGCAAGCAAGGAAAGATTGAGAAAATATATTCAAAGTGTTAAGTGAAAAACAATTTTATCCCAGAATACTATATCTGGCAAGATTTCCCTTCATATGGGAAGAAGAGACAAAAAAAAAAATCTCAGATATACAAAACCTGATTTGCCTGCACCTGATCAACTCTCCAAGAAGTGCTGAAGTGAGTGCTATATGAGAAAAATGAAAGTCAGATACACAGCAATAAGAGAACAAAAAATGATGAAGAAAATTGCCAAATTAATGGTCAGGACAAGTCTGGATATATCAGTAATAATGTTGAATGTTAACATCCAGGATTTAAATGGAAAGATCAAACCATAGTAACACTGCATATTCAACAAAAGAAATTAATTACATAAGACTGAACTGGTGAAATATAATTTTATGACTTTTGACTAAAACATTACTGATTTCCTTCTATGCTTTATTTTCTGATTTAAGGATTTTTGTTTTCTTTTAAATTATTGGTATGTTCGGCAATTTGTTAAAATTTTTTTTTAATTGAAACAAACTTTTGTCTTTCCCTGATCTGTCTGCAATTGGAAAATATTGATGAGTATTCTTATTTTGTGGCAGAATGGTTATCTGCATAAGGTCAATAATACAATAGTATCTGTTGCCTTGCATCAGAAATTGAATTCTTATGGGGCTTTGGGCAAATAACAGACCACGTTGAGATTCAACTTATTTTTATTTTATTTTAATTTTTTTTGCAAATAAGTTAATTTGTGCCTCTCTTTAGTAAAAGGGAAAATGGAGAGGAAAAAAATGTTTCAGAAGAAAATTACAGTGTACTTGTCAAAAGATTTTAGCTTTGTCCATATCTAGTTTAATGAAGATCTTTGTGAATCAATAAAAGATGAAAAAAAAAGTTTAGTATGGGAGGGAGGGAAAAGGGGAAGGAAAAAAAAGTAAAAGTATGTTTAATTGACAAAAAATGAGAAGCTATTTTTTGATGATAATGTGTATAGTAATATTTCTGTCTTGACTGATATGCATGGTATTCGTGCTAGAAAATAATGTACACTGCAAAGAGATATGTGATTAGATGAAAATAAATCAATTAAATTTTTTCAGATAGCAAAATTATAGAGAACAGATTAATGGTTGCCAGGATGAAGGGTGTGGGTGGAGGGTGGCAGGGAAATATGGTGTATGTGACTATAAAAACAATTAAAAAGGAATCAGATCCACATGGCCCACCATGGTTCACTTGGTGGCTTATAAAACTCCCCTTCATGCCTGAAATCCTGATAAGATGGAGGAATTGAGGAAAAAGAATTATGGCATGATCGTGTTTAGTGGGAGATTATGTGTGTTGTTTCTGGTGAGCACACATGCTCATTGAACTGACCAAAAAAAAAAAAAAAGTTATTTAGTGTCTTTTGTGAAAGAAATTTTGGAAAATTGATTATACCTCCAGCTACAAACCTTGGTG
>NW_006159731.1:2286557-2317027 GCF_000334495.1 Tupaia belangeri chinensis | reverse complement strand
CTCTTTCCAGCTTTAACTTATTTAAGCCAACTTAACTGAAGAATCATTGTAACTCTTCTGTGCAGTCAGTTGATTATATCATCTGCACATTTTGGGTCACATTTCATTGTTCAGTTATTAAATTTTGATTGTCATGGGTTAGAATTTCAGAGCTCTATTCAGAAGGTTTTACTTTAGAGTAATCTTAAATGAGAGAAAATAAAGGAGTAGATAAATGATGATAAGGACACACTAGGAGTTAAAAGTGAGAAAAAATTACTCCAACTGTTGTTAACCCAGCGCTTAGTCCAAGAAAATGTTGGAAGATTTCAAAAACTTGGGGGGACCAGCAGATGGCGTAATGGTTAAGTTACCGGACTCACACATAGTTGACCACAGTTTGAGTCCTGGACCTGGCGGCTTAAACTCAAGCTGGGCACTTGTGTGTGCGTGCCCAAGATCCTGAGAGGAGAATGGAGAAGGGATTGCAGCATTGCCATCCCTGTTGGGGGGTGATTTCTCGCTTCCTGTCTTTCTCTCTTTCAGGTGAGCACATATACTCTATAGCAAAAACCTGGAAAAAAATGTAATCTGGGAAGTATTTCACGTTGGGTAAATTCTGTTGACAAGCCAAGTGATGTATAGTGATCGAATGTTTAAATAATGTGTGTGTGTATTTTATACATAATATATGTGTGTGTGTATATAAAAAATTCTCTTTTTGACCTTTGCCAATCTGACTTAATGTATCCAATATAGGACTCTGAGATTATCCTATTTAAAGTTGATGGAGCTTCAAAAAAAAATGGAATTCAACCATTGATTTTATAACAAAAGTTGAATTTCTAAATCCAGTCGTCACTCTACCACTGCCAGCATAGTGAAGTGGTAATAGAGAATACTGTGTTAATAGAGAATACGGATGTAAGGGAAAAGGAAGAGTCCGTATTTGAGAACATCAGTGACTATCTTTAGCTACTGCTGTGACAAGTTTGATTGACATGAACATTCTGACCCTAGAACTGATAATATACCACTTCATTGGATTTTGTGGCAGGATGGATATAGAGATAAGTTATTTTCCATGCAAAAGTGATTTTTTAAAATTTACTTGAGTGTGAAATCCTTTTGATAAAATGCGACTACAGTGACTTTACATGAACATAATGGATGTTTTGACAATTTCTGTGGTAGTTTATTGTAGAAACTGTGTTACCCAGTAATGTTCTTGATTCTACTTTGCTATGTACAGTTTTGAGGAGTCTACTGGAAAATATAAAACTTTGCAAACTACAGATAGAGCATTCCTTATCCAAAACATCTGGGACCAGAAGCATTTTGGACTTTGCCAGACTGTAGAATATTTGTACCTACATAATGAGATATCTCGGGCATTGGACTCAGATCTAAATATAAAATTGATTTGTTTCATGTATACCTTATATACATAGCCTGAAAGTAATTTTATACAGTATTTTTAATAATTTCATGTATGAAAACTTGTGGGCATATTTGTGTGGATTTCATCTATGTGTGGAAAAGATACTGTATATTGCAGCTGGAGAGTTGGGAGAGTTCTTTTTCTCCTTAGGGATGCTGAATAAACTGTGTGTTGGTGCACCTGTGTTTTGATTGCAAACTCCCCTCCCCTGCCCCACAGCATGAGGTCAGATGTAGAATTTTTCTGCTTGTGGTATATCATGTCAGATTTTGGAGCATTTCAAATTTTTCATTTTCAGATTAGGAGTGCTCAACCCGCATATTGTGTAATGTCAAGCATTGACTCAGTTGTGTATTACTTTAGTCTGATTTTACTTATAATAATAGTGGTTGTTTATACTTTTCAAGTATGTGAGTGACTTAATCATTAAACTTTTTTTCAGTTAGTTGTGAGCAAACTCTTTCTGTAAAGGAATAGATAATAAATCATTTAGACTTTACAGGCTTTGCATTCTGCCCACAGCTTTGCTGTTGTAAGTGCTGGTAGAGCCATAGGTGCAGCTAGATGGATGGGGATGGCTGTGCTTCACTAAAACTGTTCACAGAAGCAGGTGGCCCAGCAGATTTGGCCCATGGCTGTATTTGTTGACCACTGTTTAAAGTGATATATTAATATGTTGTATATACAATATTGAAGATTTCTTGGAATATTAGGTCATCGGGAAAGTCATGACGTGTTATTCTAAAATGCGTCATGACTTTCCTGATGACCTAATAATTAATAATTAATAAAGGAATGTTCAGTGATCCAGAAAAATCTTACAGTCTGATTTGTTTTGTTCTGAACAAAGCTCAGTTTTTAGTTTTCTAGTATTTGTGAAGCACATAATACAGTCTTATTCAAAAATAGAAACTAGTCTTTTCTTCCTTCTTACAGGATAGATATCCTTCTGGAGCAAATGGTGATACTTTTAACAGGACTCCAACTACATCATCAGGTATGTGTTAAAGTTTTTTTTTTTTTGGTAAGGAAAACAGTTTTTTAAGTAAAAGTAAAAATACATTCCTGAGGAGTGATCCTGAGCAGACAGAAGGAGTGACTCAAAAAGGCCCCTGCAGTTGGATTCTGTGAGGTTTATAATTTTTTTTCATTATCTTTTTTTTTTTAAGGAGGGGGAGAGGTTTTTGCTATAGGGCATGTGCATTTGCCAGAAAGATAGAGACAGAGAGACAGAAAGTGAGAAATCACCCCCCAGGGGGTGTGGCTATGCCACAATCCTTTCTCCTCCATCCTCCTCTCAGAATCTTGGTCACGCATACATGCACATGCACCCGGCATGAGTTTAAGCGACTGGGTCTCAGACTCGAACCATAGTCGACTACATGGGAGTCCAGCGACATAGCCATTACACCAACTGCTGGTCTCAAGGTTTATAATTTTTAATCTAGGTCATATTTGTTGATTATTGTCTGGGCCCACTGATTGTTTCTATCTTATTGGTTCTATCAAATGTGGCTAGGCCCACTGATTCATCTGATTTGCTATATCAAATGTCACTCAATTGGCTAGACATCCTCCACTAATCCCCTGCTTACTCATATTGCCATGGGTAGCGAGTTTTCTGCCATGATAAGTTTTTCTTTCTTGCCACATGGGAAGGTGCTCCAGGCCCCTTTCTCACTTCCATCCTGCCCCATTTTCCCCTGAGAGCATGATCCCCATAAATCTCTTTGTGGAGCTGAAGGTGGGTGGTTGGTCTTCTGTAACTGGTTCATGCTGGAAAGGGGTGTTGATTTTACCTATTGGGGATTATGGAACACCCTGTCTGATCTAGGTGAGAGAGTGAGGCAAGAGGCAGGTTATTGAGATAGTACCCAGGTATGTTGTTGAGAGAGTTGTTGTTGGTGCTGGGTGACTTGCAGTAGAATTCAGTGGAGGTTCCAAGGAGTTGATATCCCTGTTGTATGGTCATTTGCAATTTTAGTCTCTGTGATGTACCAATTTACCTGGGGTTTCTTGGTGGTTATGATGACTTCTCTGGACAGGGGCACAGAGGATTTCCTTGGGCTTTCTCAGTTCAGGATTTCTTCCCCTTGGCTCATGAGGGTCTTGGCTGGCCCATCCCAACTCCTGACCTGGCTTGTCACAATATATGTTGTGCGATGGCTTCTGTGATATGCAGGTTCTTGGTGGTTTTGGACAAAGAATTGAATGAAACACTCAAGTAGTCTAAGGAAAAGGTGGTTTATTAAATAAAAGTAAAAGAACATTCCTGAGAAGTAAAAGTGAGCCTGAGTAGACAGAGGAGGAGTGGCTCAAAAAGACCAATTTAAACAAACAAACAAAAACCTACCAAAAAACCCTTTTAGGTAAAGGGTTACATGTGGTGAACGAGGAACAAATGAGATGAATGAGTAGATATCTTATAGAAGGCATTTTTTTTTTTGAGAGAGAGAGTTTTGCTATAGGATACATATGTGCTTGCTGGAGAGACAGAGAGAAAGGGAGAACTCACCCCCACCCCCAGGGGGAATGGCCATGCCACAGTCTCTTTTCCATTCTCTTTTTGGGATTTTGGGTAAGCATACACATGGCACTGGTGTGATTTTCAAGCTGCTGGGTCTGGGACTTGAGCTGCAGCCAGTCATGCAGGAGTCCAGTTCCTTAACCATTATGCTACCTACTGGCCTTTATTATTTTTAAGTTAATTTTTTCCATGAGAGTTCCAGACAGGAAGAGGAAAGGAGGGAGGGAGGGAGGCACCTGCAACTCAATTTTCATGCCAAGATTCCAACTCTAGCCTCAGCCAGCCCCCAGATCATAGTGACTGTGTGTACAGGGAGTCCTTGATGCAAAGCTGGGACTTTCCCCCTTGGATTCACCATTGCAGAGTGTTGTGTTACACCGTACTGCCACACCTGGCCTAATTGAATGTGTTTTTAAAATTTCTTAGTGAAAATTCATTCTGATTTTGGTATTTTGGAATGGGATGCTTCCAGCTAGAGGAAGGGAAGAATGCAGTTCCATAGACTCTGTTATTTGACTTATTGTTGGTTACTATAAAACCTTTGCACCACCTGGAAGGTGCATGTTTGGCTTCTAGGCTGTTAGGTCATTGTCAGAGTTCCTGATATAACACTGACCTGTAAGGTTGTTGAAGCAGGTTATAGTCATGGTGACTTATCAGGATAACTAGCTAACCCAAACCTCCCATACCATAAAGAGATAATGAATTTCTATGGATCAGGAAACTATCCTAGGAAAGTCCCAGATAATAAGAGAAATTAGTATCAAGATAAAGAAGCCCGTATTTCTGCTGCTGCCGTCTCCCACACCTGCTCTTCACATTTGTTTCACCTGAGTTGTTCAGTTCTCTTTTATGGTGTTGAAGTGGGTGAGAAGATGAATGGAAGTGGTAGGACTTGGATTTGAAGTTAAATTTATGGCAGTAGCCTTCCACTTTAAGTCCAAAACAGGCTGAATTGTGATTGCTACTATGTTAAATATAAATATAAGTATACATTTCTTTTTATAGTGGTAAAATATATGTAATATAAAATTTTCCATTTTTGCCATTTTAAAGTGTGCAGTTCATATTGCTGTGTAACTGTCAGACATCATCCAGAAATTTTTCATTTTTACAAACTGAAACTCTATATCCATTAAATAATAGCATTCCCTTTCATCCTCTTCCTAGCCACTGACTACCACATTCTATTGTAATTCCAGTGAATGTGAGTTACTGTGAATTTATTTTGAGTCTATGAATTTGGGTTACTATACTTTTTATAATTTAAAATTTATTTATATTCATTCACTGTACCTCATTACAGTATACAAAATGAGATTTTCCATCCAGAATACACTGTATATTGGCTCAATCAAGGTTACTACCATATGTATTTTTGTCCACAAATAATTTTCCATTTCCTATTTCTTAGATATTTTGCTCCCTCCCCCCCCCCCCCCCCCCCCCCCCTCCCTCCCACTCTATCATTTCCCCCCCTCCTCCCACACTGGGTCTGGTATGTACAGTTACATTCTATGCCTATTTCCCCCCCCACAGTTTATTGATTCACTAAAGATCTTAATTAATCTAAGTACTTTCAATAGCTAGCACAGTTGATATATACCTATCTGCGAACACATGTCTGAATTTAGGCATAAACCTCAATGAGTAGAATGAACATACTCTAAAGTAGCACCTAGCTAGGGCTATATAGGTTACTGCAGTCATTAAATAGATTTTTTTTTTTTTTTGGGAGGCGCTATAGGGCACGTACGCTCGCCAGACAGACAGAGAGAGACCTAGAGACAGAAAACGAGAAATCACCCTCAGGGGGGGAGATGGTCACGCCGCAATTCCTTCTCCTCCATTCTCTCAGGATCTTGGGCACGCACGCACACGCGCCCGGCGTGAGTTCTAAGCCACTGGGTCCGGGATGCGAAGCACAGTCGACTACGTGGGAGTCCAGCGACATAGCCATTACGCTAATTGCTGGTTCCCAAATAGATATTTTTTAATGCATTTTTTTAATTTCAAGGAAATAGTTTTAGTTTTAATAGATCAAAATTTAAGAAATGTTAAGGGAAATTTGCTTAAGACGTAAAGCCAGGAGAAAGGGTTGGATTCACTTCAAACAGTAGGTAGATGAACCTGTTAACAGTTCAAGAGAAGACAAAAATCCTTAAGTTTGGAAGACAAAGCATAGAAAAAAATCAGTAATATTTTAGTCAAAAGTCATAAAATTCTATTTTATCAGTTCAGTCTCATGTACTTAATCTCTTCCTGTATTGAATTTTCAGTGCTACTGTGATCTGATCTTATCCCCTCTTGGCACTTTGGTAGCGCCTATTTTCTTTTAACTTTCTGAGAAAGGAAGTACATTTGAGAGATTGAAAATGTTTGTACCTTCATTCTTGATTGATAGTTTAAAATTTTAGTTTGGAAATAATTTTCACCTTGAATTTTTTATGTTGCTTGATTGTATATGAAATGCTAGTGATACTGTAGAGAAATTTGATATTCTTTTTTTTTTATTGAGAGATTTTTGCTATAGGGTGTGTGTGCTTGCTGGAGAGAGAGAGACAGAGAGACAGAAAGTGAGAAATCACACCCCCCACCCCCAGAAGGGATGCCCTGCCATAATACCTTCTCCTCTGTCTCCTCTTGGGATTTTGAGTTGTCCCTATGTGGGGGTCCAGCAATGTAACCATTATGCCATCTGCTAGTCCCAAGAAATTTGATATTCTGAGTCCTGATCTTTATTTTTAATTAAAAAAATATTTTTGGCATCAGAAGATGACATAATGCACTTCCACCTGGCTGGTGATAGTTAGAGTTCTGGACCCAGAGGCTTGAAACTCACGCCAGCCATGTGTGCATGTGTGTCCAAGATTCCAAAGAGGAGAATGGAGGACACATTCCCTCTGGGAGGGTGGAGTGATTTTTCACTTTGTCTCTGTCTCTCCACAAGGGAATGGCCACTCCTCAATCATTTCTCCTCCATTCTCCTCTTGGGATTTTGGGCATGCACTCTCACACTTCCAATGTGATTTTGAAGCCACTGGGTCCAGGACTCAAACTGAGCAGTCGACTTTGTGGGATCCAGTACCTTAACTTCCATGCCATCTGCTGGCCCAGTTGCCTGTTTTATTAGTTTCTGCTCTTTATTCTTTTACTTTTGTGTAATTTACTTGGTTCTTTTTTGTAACATTCTTATTTTTTCAGATGGCTATTAGCTCAATTAAGTTCTTTTAGTATTTTTTTTAATTGCCAGAGGGCATGTGTGTTTGGCTGAAAAACACAGGGAGAGATATGACAGAGACAGAAAGAGAGTTGACAGAAACAGAGATGACAGAGAAATGAAGAGATGGAGATAAAAAGAAGAGATGGCAGAGACAAAGAGCCGGAGAGGCAGAGATGAGAGAGAGAGAGAGAGAGGAGAAAGCACTCCCTAGTGGGACATAGTCATGCCGCAGTTCCTTCTCTGTTTCTCCATCCTGTCATGTTTTGGAGCTTGTGTGCACATGTGCATAGTGTATTCTCCAAGCATTGGGACTGGGATTCAAATAGCAGTTGACCATGTTGGGATCCCACTGCCTTAACCACCTAGCTACAAGGCTGGCCTGAATTCTTATTTTCTAGCATAAATATTTAAATACTGGTAAGTAACATTTCTATCATACAATTTTAAGTTCCCCCTTGTGATTTTTTTTTGTTTCCTTTTTTATTTTAAAATGTGTGCTCCTGCACACAAAGAGAGAAGCACCCTTGACAGGGCCTTGCCACTCTGTGATTCCTTTTCCTTAGCCCTCCAGCTCATCGGGATCCTGGGCAACTGTGCATATGTTTGGTGTATTTTTAGGTGGGCTTGGAAATCTGAACCCACAGTCAGCCACATGGTTCCAAGCTTGCAGGCCACTGATTACTGCTGTGCCACAGTGGTTGGGCTTCGAAGTGTTTTAAAAATACATTTCCAAACGTAAGGGGATTTCTAGTAAGTTTTTGTTTTTGTTTTGTGTTTAATAACTTATGCTTTGAGTGCATCGTGATATAGAGAATTTTGTGTATATGATAATGATTTTGATGTGTGTTGTTGAACTTACATTGAGTCCTTCTACATGGCCAGTTTTATTCATTTATTTATTTTTAAATTTGAGAGGCCAAGAGGGCAGAAATGATCACACCGTAATCTTATCCTTCATTTCTCCTTCCTTTTCAGGATATTTGCAAATGCACACACATGCCTGATGTGTTTCTCAAGCCTCTAAGTCACTGGGTTTGGGACTTGAACTGCACAGTTGGCTGTATGGAATCCAGCTCCTTTAACACCAATGGCTCTGGATGAACAGTTTATGTATACATTCTCTTGTTGGAGAGTGTCAGTCAGTTCTTTAATGTTAAGTGTTACATATTTCTATGATATTAAAGTGTAAGATCATCTATGGATTACCATAATTTCTTCTTTGATCAGTTTTTTGCTATCATAGACAGTGCTTATAAAAAAATCTTGGGTGTATATGTGTAACCATGGGATTATATTTAGAAGAGAAATTCCTTTCTTTTGAAGTTTATTCTGTGAGAAAGACAGACAGGAACATTCAAGAGACTCTTGACCTTGCTATCTACCTCCAGCTTCAGCCAACCAGGACCTGCATGTATACTTCAGTATATACAGGGAGACCTTGGGATGTGAACCTGTGACCTTCCCATGTGGCTTCAGCATCACGGATCATTGCATCATTGCTGTGCCACTACAGCTGGCCAAGAGGGCTATAGCTGGCCAAGAGGGGAGAGTATACTAATTGTATTAGTGTACTTTCAAAAAGTATATGCCTTTAATTTAAATTGAGGTTAAGATTTATCCAGTTTATATTCACAGTGTGTGGGTTGTGCTTATATCTCTGTGTCCTTGGGTATTTCGGTTATCAGTAAACTTAAAACTTTTCTGTTCAGTTATATGTTTGAAAATTGCTGTATCTCGGGACCAGCAGATAGCATAATGGCTATGTCGCTGGACTCCCATGTAGTTGATCACGGTTCAAGTCCTGGACCCGGCGGCTTAAACTCACACCGGGCGCGTATGTGTGCGTGCCCAAGATCCCGAGAGGAGAATGGAGGAGAAGGGATTGCAGCATGGCCATCCCCTCTGGGGGGTGATTTCTCACTTTCTATCTCTCTATCTCTCTCTGTCTTTCTGGCGAGCGCATGCGCCCTATAGCGAAAACCTCTCAAAAAAAAAAATTGCTGTATCTTTCTTTTGATTTTCAATTCTGGAATTATGAGTTAGATTTCGTCAAACTCTTTCTTTCAGAGAATCACCTTATTTTTCTGTTAGACTCTTTGTCTTCTTATTGCTATATAAAAAAATTCCTCCTTTGGGGCCAACTTGTGGTGTGGTGGTTAAGGGTTCTGGGTCCCACATGGCCAGCTGTGCATTTGGAGTTCTAGATCCTGTGACTTGGAAAACACTTGGGGGAAGTGCGTGGGTGCCCAAATCCCAAAAGGAGAATGGAGGAGAAGGATTGCAGTCTGGCCATCCTCTCTGGGGGATGATTTCTCACCCCCCTATCCTGCAAGTCCATATGCCCTATAGCAAACTAAACAACAAAAAAATCCTCCTTTGACATGTGTAGCACATTGAAAAGATTTGAAGTTTTCATGTTACCTAGAAACTTGTTTTAATTTGACTTGCTTCAAAATACTAATTTGCTTTAGAAATGGATGGACCTTCTCGCAGGGATCATTTCATGAGAAGTGGCTTTGCCTCTATGAGGAGTTTGGGAAACAGAGGTAAGTATCTTTGTCTTTAATATACTAAACTATTGAATCATAGCATGAATAGTCTTTCATGGCTAGTTGATCCAAAACTAAGTCTGTTATAACACATTATATAGCAGACTCTGTTGGTTTAATGAGTTCTTCACTTTTTCGAATGCTGGTGTTCTCTCTGATGTTTTTATTTTTTGGGATCATTGAAAATATAGTTAAGTAAATTGGCCAATCGGATTAGTTAGACAGATGCTTCATAGAACTGCTACTTGATGTATTTATTGATTTACAAAAACTGACATGGAAGGAAAAAGGCTTTAGTGATTGGAGTGAAAAGTATCTCTTGAGTTTTATATGTCTCAAGAAAAGGCGGTATAGGATATATTTTTGATAGCTCATTAGTATGAAGTTGGAAGTTATTTTTCCAAGTTCGAGTTTTAAAATTTTACTTTTAAGCACCAGTATTCAATTTGACTGATAATGATACAACTTAACAACCTTCTTGCAGTACAATTTTTAGCTTGGTATTAAATGCTGAAAAAATTCTGCAGTGTATTTTATTATAGTGCAATAACTATATTGGTTTGCTCCTGGGTGTATGTGTTCATGGGGCAGGGAGAGAGAGAGAGAGATAGAAGGAAATGAAAAATCATGCTCGGGGGTGGGGCGGGGTGGGGGATAGGCATTCCACAATCTATTCTCCTCCATTCTTTTGGATGCATGTGAATCCAGTGTGTTTTTCATACCACGTGGTCTTGACCTTGAACTGCACAGTTGGCCATGTGGGATCCAGCTGCCTTAACTACTACACCATGTAGCTGGCCCAACCTTTTGTTTTTTTAAGGGGATGTCATAACTTGGGTAGTTTTGTAGTTTAAATAAATGAGACACTAATCTTTGGGTTAATGAAATATGTTATTTCTTGAAAAACTTTATTGCTATTTCTGGATATTTTTATCATTACCAGAAACTAGAGGTTGATATGTGGTATTTAATTTGAAATTTGGAGAACTTAATTTGACAACACAAATTTGAGTTTTAAATTTTCATATGTTCCTTCTACTGTTGGAAATAATTTATTCTTTGCCTATGCATGCATATTTTATTTAAGACTACATATTAAGTAAGGTGCATTGCTGATTTAGACCATGTAATTATGCCAAGAGGTTCAGATATGGGTTTTGTTAGCTGCTGCTAACATTAAAAAAATAAATATTGGGTTGTTAGAAAAGTCATGATGTATTTTTTTTCTATGCAAAAATGTGTCATGACTTTTCTGGCAACCAATATCTTAATATTATGCTGAGATATATTTAGTATTTTATTTATTTTTTGGTTATAGGGTGTGTACCATCTCCAGAGACAGAGTGGGAAAGTAAAAAATCACCCCTAGGAGGAATGACCATGCCACAATTCCTTCTCCTCCACTGTCTTCCTGGGATTTTGGGCATGCGTGAACACATACCCAGTGTGATATTTTTAGCCACTGGATCTGGGACTGGAACTGTGCTCTGTCATATGGGGGAGTCTGACACCTTAATCACTACACTATGCGCTAGCTCCTTTTTATCTCATTTTTAGAAGAGGATTTGATTGATCCTTTTAGACTCAGACTTTTAAACATTATTGAATAAAATATTTTTCATTGAAGAAATCATCACTGAGACAGCTTTCACCACCAATTATTTCCATATATTTTAGGTTGAAGTATGCATTATATTTCTTTTCTTTCTTTTTTTTTTTGAAAGGTTTTTGCTATAGGGAGCATGCGCTCGCCAGAAAGAGAGAGAGAGAGAGACAGAAAGCGAGAAATCACCCCCTGGGGGGATAGCCACGCCGCAGTTCCTTCTCCATTCACCTCTCGGGATCTTGGGCACACACGCACACGTGCCTGATGTGAGTTTAAGCCGCCGGGTCCGGGACTCGAACCACGGTTGACTACATGTGAGTTCAGCAACATAGCCATACACTAACTGCTGGTCCCATGCATTATATTTCTGATAAAACTGTTAAATGTTAATATTTTATAATGTTATACTAGGTGTAGTCTTGCCATTTCATAGACCCATGAGTTTTATATAGTTTCAATCTCTGTGATACTTTTTCTCAATAGAACTTACATAGCTAGTGATATATTTTTGAAGATGACTTATAATTTCTTAAAATGTAACAGTTTATTTTTCATGTTCTATGAAGTATAGCTATGTAGCTTCAACTTTCTTGAATCATAAACATCTTTAAAACTCATTAAAAACACTCTGTGCATGCTGAATTTCTGGTATCATTTTAAGAGTTTTATAGATCCTTTTTAATTCTTACCCTATATTAGGGTATTACAGAGATAGGTAAATTTACAGAGTTTGTAGAAAATGCCTTAATTTCTCCCAGTGGTAGTTCAGAGTATCAGTTTATACTGTTTTTGAATGTTTATGATATTCCATTTTTTAAAAAAAGAATAATTTCATTTAACTTTATTTATTTTAATTTGGCCAGAGAGGGGCAGACTGAGAGAGAAAGAGGGACAGGGAAGCAGGGGATTGAGAAAGGAAGCCACCAGGTCAGGGACTCGAATCATGGTCAGCCATGTGGAAATCTTGAGCCCTTAACCACCATGCCACCTGCTGGTCACTTTTTAAAATGACCATGTTTCTTGCCTTGCATCTGTCTGCCAGATTCATAATGTAGTGATAGAAAAACATGTGGAGGGATCAGTAGTTGGCATAATGGCTATGTTGCTGGACTCCCATTTAGTTGACTGTGATTTGAGTCCCAGGCCCGGTGGCTTAAACTCACACCGGGCACATGTGCCTGCGTGTGTGCATGCCCAAGATCCCCAGAGGAGAATGGAGGAGAAGGGATTGTGGCGTGGCCATCACCCCTTGGGGTTATTTCTCGTTTTCTGTCTCTCTGTCTCTCTCTGTCTTTGTGACGAGCGCATGCACCCTATAGCAAAAACCTCTCCAGAAAAAAAAAAAAAGTGGAAAGAAACATTACTAAAAAAGAGATACAGATAGTATGCTGTGGGATTATGGAGGGAAGGTTAATTGTGACTGGTGGCCTGAAGGGAGACTTCACAGAAGAACTGGTCTTCTAAATAGTTAAAAGAATTTTAAGGTCTGGCCTTGCGGTCTAGTAAAGGAACCAAGTCCTACATGGCCAGCTGCATGATTTGAGTCCCAGACCTAGAAACTTGAAAAACCTTGTAGGTGCATGTGTATATGTGCCTCAAATCCCAACAGGGTGACAAAAATAGACGAGAGGGGATTATAGTGTGACCATGCCCCATTTGGTAATGATTTCTTCCCCTCCCTCTGACAAATTAAAAAAGGAAAAGAATTTTGACAAAAAAATTGGAAAGCAGGGAATGCCTTGCTGAAAGGATAGCATGTAGAAAGGTGCAACTTATTAGAAGTTCACAGTGTGCAAAATGGTAAATTGTTTGGCGTGAATTCAATTGTTGCATTTTCACAATTGTGTAGTATGGATAATGAAGCTAAGAAGATTAATAAGGGGGAATAGTATGGAGAGATGGAGGTATGAAAGGGGAGTTGTGTTCATAGCTTTTTTTTTTTTTTAATTTTTGGTTGGTCTTATATAGACGCTAATTTTAATTTTAAAAGTGGAAATGTTGAGAGACTAAGTACTAGAAAAATAAATAGAATGGTTAAAAAAAGTACAAGTGGTTAAGTTGTTGGATTCCCACATTGCCGTGGTTCAAGTCCCAGACAGGGCAGCTTGAAAATCATGACAAATGAGTGAATGAATGAATGAATGTATGAATGGATGTTTTAAAAAATGAAAATATGAGTATAAAATTTTAATAACAGTTACTTCCCACAGGGGCAGAGTTTAATTCATGGCTCTATTAGGATGAGGACTCTGTATAGAAGAAAACGTAGAGTTTTCTGATTAAAAAAAAAAAAAATTGATTACAAGAGTGCATGCACCCACCAGAGGGATGTGAGGAATGAGAAAGCACTGCTCAGGGAGGATGGCTCACCATGCTTTTCAAGCTGCTGGGTCTAGGTCTTGAACCATTTGCCCATGTGGAATACAGTCACCTTAACCTCCATGTCACTGGCTGACCCAAATTTCCTGATTAAAAGTCTTCAATAAAATAATAACGAATAGAGAGCTGTATTTTACCAGTAGTAGAAATCATCCCTCAGAGGGGATGCCATGTCACAATCCCTTCTTCTCCATTCTCCTCGAGATTTTTGGCATGCATGCACACATGCTCAGCATAAGTTTGAAGCTGCCAGGTCTGGAACTTGAACCATCCTCAACTATGTGGGAATTAAGTGATGTAACCGTTACACCACCTGCTGACCGCAGAGGTTTTATTTTCAAGTTGCAAATTAGAGAAAATATTTGCATACTGTACTTCAGACAAGGATTGATAACCAGAATATTAAGAGGAACTAAAATAGCTTACCCATAAACTAAAAATCCAGTTAAAAATATGGGCAATGGGAACCAGCAGTTAGTGTAATGGCTATGTCGCTGGATTCCCACGTAGTCAACCGCGGTTCGCGTCCCGGACCCGGTGGCTTAAAACTCACGCCGGGCGCGTGTGCGTGCATGCCCAAGATCCCTAGAGGAGAATGGAGGAGAAGGGATTGCGGCGTGACCATCCCCCCTGGGGGGTGATTTCTCGCTTTCTGTCTCTATGTCTCTCTTTCTGTCTGGGGAGCACACGCTATAGCGAAAACCTCTCAAAAAAAAAAAAAAATATGGGCAACTTAGGGCCAGACAGGTGGTGTGGTGGTTTAGGTGGCTGTATCCCATATGGCTGCATGTACAGTTAAATTCCTGGTCACATGGCTGCTTGGAAGATAGGCCAGTGAGTCTGCATGTGTGCCCAAAATTCTGAGAGGAGAATGGAGGAGAGGGGATTGAGGCATGTCCATTCCCCCTGGTGGGTGATTTCTCACTTTCTTTCTCTCTCAATTTCTTCAGCAAGCATGTGAGCCCTATGTCAAAAACAAAAACAATTCCATTTACCATAGCCACAAGAAGTATAAGATACTTAGGAATAAAACTAACCAAGGAAGTCAAAGACCTCTACAAGGAAAACTATGGAAACCTTAAAAAGGAAGTGGAAAAGGTCACTAAAAAGTAGAAGGACATCCCATGTTCCTGGATTGACAGAATCAATATAATAAAAATGGCAATCCACCCAAATTAATCTACATGTTTAATGCAATCCCTCTAAAATTACAAGAGATATTCTTCACAGATCTAGAAAAGACAATCATAGAATTTGCCTGGAACCATAAAGGACCCCGTTTTGCTAAAGCCATACTGTGGAAGAAGACTGGAGTAGGTGGCATCTCATTCCCTGACCCTAAAATATATTGCAAAGCTGTAATAATCAAAACAACATGGGGGGGGGGACAGCAGTTAGTGTAATGGCTATTTCTCTGGACTCCCATGTAGTCGATGGCGGTTCACGTCTCAGACCCGGTGGCTTAAAACTCACACTGGGCACATGTGCCTGTGTGCCCAAGGTCCCAAGAGGAGAATGGTGGAGAAGAGATTGCAGTGTGGCCATCCCCCCGGGGGGTGATTTCTTGCTTTCTATCAAAAACCTCTCCAAAACAAAAAACAAACAAACAAAAAAACGGCATGGTACTGGCACAAAAATAAACATGAGGGCCAATGGAACAGAGTAGAGACTCCAGAAATAAACTCCAAATCATAGAGCCAACTCATCTTTGACAAAGGGTACCAGTCAATCTAGTGGGAAAAGGGAAACGTCTTTAGCAAATGGTGTTGGCAAAACTGGGTATCCACCTGTGTAAAAATGAATCTGAACCCCTATCTGTCACCATTAACAAAAATCAACTCAAAGTGGATCAAAGATCTAAACCTAAGACCACAAACTGTAAAACTACTGGTGGAAAACTCTGGGGAAACTCTGGGAGACACTGGAGTAGGCAAAGACTTCTTAAGCAAGACCCCAAAAGCACAGGCAATAATCTCCCAAATAGACAGGTGGGATTACATCAGACTAAGTAGTTTCTGCACAGCAAAGGACAATGTAATTAGCGTAAGTAAACAACCCTTGGAATGGGAGAGAATTTTTGTTAACTGTGCCTCAGATAAGGGACTGATAACCAGAATACACAGGGAAGTCAAGCAGCTTACCCGGAAGAAAATGATAAATCCAATTAAAAGATGGGAAAATGAGCTGAATAAACAACTCTCTAAGGAAGACTTACAAACCGCCAAAAAGCATATGAAAAAATGCTCAACATCCCTCATTGTAATGGAGATGCAGATCAAAACCACAATGAGATACCACCTAACCCCAGTTATAATGACGAAGATTAAAAAAGCAAATAATGATAAGTACTGGAGGGGATGTGGTGAAAGGGGAACACTCCTACACTGTTGGTGGGAATGTAAATTGGTCCAGCCACTATGGAGAAGGATATGGAGGTTCCTCAAAGACCTTCAAATAGAACTCCAGCAATTCCACTCCTGGGTATCTACCCAAAAGACAGGAGAGCACTCAGTTGGAAAAGTGCTTGCACATCTATATTCATTGCAGGCTTATTCATGATTGCTAAGACATGGAACCAAACCAAATGTCCACAAACAGATGAATGGGTTAAAAAACTATGGCACATATACCCCATGGAATACTATTCAGCCATAAAAAAAGCCCTTGGAATTTGATAGAAAGTGGATGAATATGGAGGATTTGTTGCTGAGTGAAGCAAATCAGATATGAAAGAGAGACACTGCATGTCTTCACTTAACACATATCAACTGTACTCTGGTAGAAACTGAAAAACTCGAAAACATGAAAGTATTACAAACTAATGGGCACTTGAGACTAAGTGGAAAGAGAGTGTGAGAGGGGAAGAGCATAGGAAATTTGGGGGGAAATGGGAGAAAAAAGACACTTGTGTGACACAAATAAGGTTTATTATCTGTTGAGGATGTGAATGGTGGTCTCAACTGGGCTGGTCTGAAGTGTATATCATGCTCGGTAAAGTCTCTTCACAATCCAAATGATGTATAGCGATTTAATGTATGAATAATAATAAAAAATACAATGGCACAAAGAAAACAAAAACAAAAGTAAACAAAAAAGGAATAAAAACAGGCAATTGATTGAATAGACAGCTCTCAAAGAAAGACATATAAATGGTTAAATAGCATAATGATTAAAACTAAAAAATAATAACAAGAGCTGGTGAGACTGGAAGACAGGGAACTTCCATACCTGTTGGAGGGAATGTAGATTGGTATAGCCACTGTGGAAAATGGTATGGAGGCTCCTCAAAAATCCAAAAATAAACTACCATATGACCGAGTAATTCCATTCTTAGGTATTTAGCCAAAGGACAGAAAATCAGTATGTCAGCGAGACATTGCACATCCACATTTATTGCAGCATTATTTACAATATCTAAAACATGAAGTCAGCCTTAAGTGCTCAACAACTGATGAATTAAGAAAATGTAACACATAGTTCCAATGGAATACTACTTAGCCATAAAGAACTGAAATTCTGTCCTTTGAAACAAAGTGGACAAACCTGCATGATACAATGCTAAGTGAAATAAGCCAGGTGGGCAAGTCTGGTAGTTAATGTGGCTAGTTCTCACATGTGGCTCATGTCCTGGACCCAGTGGCTTGAAAAACACGCTAGGTGAATGTGCATGCATGCCTAAAATCATAAGAAGGCAAGAGAAATAGAGAAGGGATTGTGGTGTGACTGTTCCCCACCCATGGAGGGGGCTTTCTCATTTTCCCCCTTCTTTCTGTCTGTCTTTAGTGAGCATACATGCCCTCTGTCAAGTTTTTAAAAAAGCATGCTATGAAAGACACTTACTGTATGTCCTCATATAACATATACCAAATGTCCACCCTTTAAGGTGGAAACTGAAGAACTTCATGGCAAAGAAATATATAGAGAGTAATGGTAGACAATGGAAGATCTGAGAGGGTGGGAAGTTGGGAGAAAATGATCAATAAAAACAAGAGCGTATGTAACCAGGGGAATAGGTTATGAAACCATGTAGCACAACTGAGTAAACAGGTCTCTGAAAATTCAATATATATTCCTCCCTCAAAAAGAAAAAAACTAGTAGATTATTGAATGTGTCCCAACTTATGTGATGTTTAGTGTAGAAGATGAGTATGTCTAGAGCCTTTCTTTTATTACACACTGCATGCATGCTTTGACAAACCATACTGTAACCCACAAACATATGCAATGATTATTGATAAACCAAGAATCAAAATTTACAAGAACTTCCAGGTATATTACTTTCCTATAACACTCTCTTTTTATCCTTGGAGGTCTTTTTAACTCAAAGATTCACTTAATTCCTAGCTTTTTTTTTTTTTTTTTTTTTTTTTTTTTTAAGGAGTTGGGGAGAGTTTTTCTGTGGCTCACCAGAAAGACAGAGAGAGACAGACAGAAAATGAGAAATCACCCCCCAGGGGGGATGGCCATGCCACAATCCCTTCTCCTCCATTCTCCTCTTGGGATCTTGGGCATGCACATACACGTGCCTGGTGTAAGTTTAGGCCACCGGGTTCAGTACTTGAACCATGGTCGACTACATGGGAGTCTAGTGACATAGCCATTATGCCAACTGCTGGTCCCTTAATTCCTAGTTTTTGATGGTACAATTAATTTTATATTTTAAAGAGTTTAACTGTTTGAACTTTTTTCAGATGCTGGCGAGTCTAATAAAAGAGAGACTACATCCATAATGGGTGGTTTTGGTGTTGGAAAGAATTTTGGAAACAGAGGTAATTACTTAATGTTACTTTACCATCAAGGTTTGAATGATTTTATAATTTAGTTTAAATACTGATATTCTAAACTGACATTTAATTTTAAGGTATATATTCCCTGAGTAGCTTTGCATTGTGTACTTCTGATTTTTTGAAAGATTTAACAGATCTTAATTTTTACGTTATTACTGATGGATGCCTTTTTTAGAGAGATTTTTGCCATAGAGTGTGTTCATTCACCAGAGAGACAAAGAGAGACAGAAAGTGAGAAATCACCCCGTAGGGGGATGGCCACATTACAGTCCCTTCTCCTCCATTCTCCTCTTGGGATTTTAGGCATACATGCACACATGCTTGGTGTGATTTTTTAAGTCATTGGGTCCGGGACTCAAACCATGGTTAAATAGGTGAAAGTCCAGTGATGTAACATCTGCTGGCTCCCTGATGGATGCTTTTAAAACTTATCTTTTCCTTTTTTTTTTTTAAGAATTATTTTATTTAACCTTATTTATTTTAACTTGACCGGGAGGAGGGCAGAGAGAGAAAAAGGAAAAAATGGGAAAGCAGGCTGCTAGGTCCAGGACTCGGACCATGGTTGGCTATGTGAGAGTCCAGTGCCCTTAACCACAATGCCACTTGTTGGCCCCAAAATTAATTTTTTCTAATGAAGGGAGAGCAGCCAGGGAAGTAGATGGAAAGCCACAAGCTTGTTTGATTCATTTTTATTCAAGAGAGAAAGAGAGCGAGCTCGAGCTCCCTGAAACGGGGTCTGATCATGTTGTAGTTCTCTCTTCAGGATCCTGGGCATGTGCATACAGCCCGGTATGAAGCAGACAGGACCAGGACCTGAATCCTGGTTATGGCTTCTTAAAAATTAATGTTAGAGATTCATGCTCCAGAGATTCTTACATCTTAAGAGATAGGTTTTTATGAAATGAACAATTGAAAGCAGAGCTCAATGGAAGTTTTTTGGTTTGTTTTAAATGGCAGAGGAAACGAAGTTAACAGAATTCTTGTGTTACTAAGGAGGGGGAAATTACAGTATACTGGCATATAATTTAGTTGTTTTGTCCTTATGGATGAAGATATTTATGAGTTAATTTGTAAAATTTGAAAATTTTTGGTATTTTGAAATTGAAAGTACATTTTTGATATTTTGAATTGATATACACCTGTTTTGCCCATGTACATATAAAGGAATTCATGGCAATTGAGGTTATAGAAAATTGGCTGAGAAGTAAGTTTTTAAATTTAGAGAATGTGGGGGGCCAGCAGGTGGCATGGTGGTTAAAGGCACTGGACTCCTCCCACATGGCTGATCATGGTTTGAGTCCTGGACCTGGTGGCTTTCTCTCTGTCTCTGTCTCTGTCTCTCTGGTCAAATTAAATAAAGTTAAGTAAAATAATTCTTTAAAAAAATTTAGAGAATGTGGTTAATAAATTGACACTAGGGAGAAACTGTCATATAATCTGAGTTATTTTTTTCATCATACATACTACATATATGCATACATATCTATATATCTCTATCTAGTTGTATATAGTTTATCTTATTTCAAAGGGACATTATAACTAGTAATCCCTATTTGTTTTACCACGTATGTACAAGAAATTGTTTTCAGCAATTTGCAAATTTAATTTCATATTTCAGGTTTTTCACATAACAAATTTCAAGAAGGTGATAGCTCTGGCTTCTGGAGAGGTAAGTTCATTGTTTCTGTAGTCATGTTTAAAAATTTAATGTCAAGAGTATATGCTAAAGAAAAACTGAGATTAAATATATTAGTGTGGGCAAATTCTAATTTATTTAAACTCAATTTTATGAAGCAATTATATCTAGACCTTTAACAAAGAATGTTACTGCTTTGTACATAAAGAATTCAGGCATCCTAATTTGGTCTATTGTCACCTGCCTTAATTAATTTGCATGATAAAATATTAAGATCAATATTAAGATGTTCTATCTTTTTTGTTGTTGTTGCTCTGCTATATTAAAAAAGGAATAGGCAGTAGAAATAGCAAGTTGAGAATTATTCTATTATTTTTTCAAAAAAATATTTATTTAATTTTATTTATTTTTTATTATCTTCAATTTGATCGGCGAGAGATCAAGCAAGCAAGCTGCCAGGTCTGAGACTAGAATTGTGGTTGGCCATGTGGGAGTCCAGTGCCCTTAACCACCACTCACCTGACAGCCCCTGAAGTTTTAGTTCTTGAGAGGTTTTTGTTATAGGGTGCATGGGCTCACCAGAAAGACAGAGACAGAGAGACAGAAAGCAAGAAATCACCCCCCAGGGGGTATGGCCATGCCTCAGTCCCTTCTCCTTCATTCTCCTCTCGGGATCTTGGGCACGCATGCATATGCGCTCAGTGTGAGTTTAAGCCACTGGGTCTGGGACTTGAACTGCAGTCAACTACATGGGAGTCCAGCGACATAGTCATTACGCTAACTTCTGGTCCCTGAAGTTTTAATTTTTGACTTGGGGGGCTGGCAGGTGGTGTGGTGGTTGAGGTGCTGCTTCCACATAGCCAACCACAGTTTGAGTCCCAGACCTGGCATCTTCCTTTCTCACTTCCTCTCTCTGTCCCAGTTTGGTCAAATTAAAATAAATAAAGTTAAATAAAATAATTCTTTTTAAAGAATTAAAACTTCACATACAATAGTTCAGGGTCAGTAGAGTACTGACCCTCTGGTTTAGGGACATACAGAAAATGATGAGAATAGAATGAAGTTACAAGAAGATAAAACAATAATAATAAAAAGTGTTTTCTCAAATTTGATTGAGTAGATTTGAGTGATGTCTTGAACCTGTATTTAAAAAGCATCCTTGGTATTCAGTGCATCCTTTGTTGATGCAGTATGGAGTCGATTTTTAACAGTGTACTTTGGAATTCTAGACTTTGTTTCAAATCTCTTCCTGCTACTTGCTAATTGAATGGCAGTAGAATAAATTGCTTAATCTCTCTAAGCCATAGTTTCCTATTCGTTAGATTGGATGTCATTATTGGGTCATCAGTAATTAATAGGTTGTACTAACCTTGAGATCATTATCTTATTTTTGTTTGTACTTGGCTTATTTTCTAACACTAAAGACATCATTTTTTATACTAACTTTTGGTTTCAAAATTGTTTGATTCGCAAATTGTGAAGATAGTTCAGGGAGTTTTCATAAGTACTCTTCACCTAATTTCTCCTGTCACTATTCCATTTTAATTACCAGTGGGGTCAAAGTAACTATAGGTTGTTTTAGGGGAATAATTGGTCAAAGGTAAGGTGAGACTTTCTTCTTATTGCCATATTGCAAATTAATTTTTTTTTCTTTTTTCCTCTAAGATAGTAAATGTTAGCTTACTGACATTCCTGCACCAACCTTCTAAATTTTCTTTCTTTCCTGTTCTTCTTCCTTGTTTGAAATCCTGCTTCCAAGACAGTTAAATGGCTCTTAGGGAGTATTTGTCAATTGTCAACCATAACTCAAACAGGAGCCTGCAACAAGAGCTCTGGGTCATTGATTATTATAAAACTACTGATTGTTTTATAGTTTGGTAATTTTCCACAGGAACTTCATCAGTAACCTTCAAGCTTTTAGCCACTTGATGTCATTGCTGTGACTTTCAGTTTTCAGATATGACACGTTAATTACATGTACAAAGATCTTTTGAAATCATCTCTGTATTTCCCAAATGTGATTTTGTTGAAATCTTCTGGAAAGATTTAATTTACATTAATAACTTATTATTTTTATAATTATAATTATAATTATTTATTTAATGTTATTTATTATTTTAAAAATGTGCTAGAGGGCATGTGTACTCACCAGAGAGAGAGGGAGAGAGAGAGAAAAAGAAAGTAAGAAAGCAAGCCACCAGGTCCAGGACTTGTACTGAGGTTGGCCATGTGGGAGTCCAAATACCTTAACCACCATGCTACTTGCTGGCCCCAATGACATAGAACTTTTAAACTTTGAAATATTGTTTATTCCTTGCTTTTAGTATACACTTTCAGAGTCAACATTTCTGATAATGTGGCCTGGGAATTTATTTTTACCAACTCTCTAGATAATTCTTAGGCAGCCTCCAGTGCAGTGATTCTTGTACTTTGTTTAAAATCCCTGGTAATGTTATTTGTTGATGTCAGTGAAAACAGAAAAGCTAGGATAGCCCAAATTATTTCATGTGAATGATTGCAAAAACAGTTATATCTGTTTAAGAAAGCTGCAATGTTTTATTTATTTATTTATATTTATCTATCTATCTATCTATCTGTCTTTTTTTGGAGAAGTTTTTGCTATAGAGCACGTGCACTCGCCAGAAAGACAGAGACAGACAGGGACAGAAAGCAAGAAGTCCCCCACCCCCAACTGCCCCAGGGGGATGGCCACGCTGCAATCCCTTCTCTTCCATTCCCCTCTTGGGATCTTGGGCACGCACGCACACGTGCCCAGCACGAGTTTAAGCTGCCAGGTCCAGGTCTCAACCTGTGGTCGACTCCATGTGAGTCCAGCAACATAGCCATTACGCCAACTGCTGATCCCAATGTTTTATTTATTGGTAATGGTAAACTACAGAAAAACTTGATCACATTATGAATGGAACATTTAGTTGTTTCTAGTTGTCTGTGACCACACATAAGAACCATGTGATTGCTTAGTAGTTTGTATATTCCTTTTTTTTAGAATTATTTTATTTAACTTTATTTATTTATTTATTTATTTGAACAGAGAGGGAGAGAGGGAGAGAGTGAGAGAGAGAGAGAGAGAAAGTGACAAAGAAAGCAGCCAGGTCTAGAACTCAAACCGCAGTCAGCCATGTGGGGGAGTCCAGTGCCCGTAACCACCAGATCATCTGCCAGCCCTAATAGTTTGTATATTCCTGAAGTCATTTTTAGTCAGACTGATGTTCATGAAGTTCTTATTTTGTGACTTGCTTTGTCTTGTGTAGTATTTGGTAAATAATGGATTCTCAATTATATGCTTAACATTTAATATCTAGATACATTTAATCATTTGTATAGGGAGTTGACAGAGTAATGGCCTCGTTTTTCTGTTAAAATATTTTAAAATTAAAATGTTTATATTTTTAACTTATGAAAATATTTATTTGGTTTTCTTACTAATCTGTGATGGTGCTGTTCTTTAGTTACTACATCTTTAAAGTTTAACTTAGATGCTATTCACATGTTAAATTTTTATTCAAGAGTCTAATAATGATTGTGAAGATAATCAAACACGGAGCCGAGGGTTTTCCAAGAGAGGCGGTAAGGACTATGTTTTGGAATAATTTATCTTTAAGACAAAGACCCTAAACTAACAAAACTGATTTCAAGAAAACTAAAGTTTGTTGTAGGACATGTGCACTCACGCAAGAGAGAAGAGAGAGGGTGAGAAAGCAAGCCATTAGGTCCGGAACTCAAACTGTGGTTGGCTGTGTGGGAGTCTAGAGCCTTAACCACCATGCCACCTGCTGGCCCCATAAATCTACTTTGAATTAGTAAATTTCTCCCATTTCATAAACAGGCTTTAAAATAATGTATAATGTCAAGAAATAGCTTGTGTAGAATTTTCACCTTTTTAATCATTCTCGTTAGGTATAAATAGTTGCAAATTTGTAAATTAAATAGTGTCATTGTCTTTATTTCCTTTATTTGGCACTTGTATTTTTAATTGATCTGCTTCTCCCTTAGGTAGAATCAAATTTTACTTGAATAGTTTGTACTGGTTTTTTGCATTCAATTGAATTAAAAAGGAATAGTTTGTAATAGGAAACTTGGCTTTACATATGCTCATATCTCTTTGTTTTGGGTAAGATGTTTTCTGTTTTCTATAGGAAGCAAATATAAGCCTATGGTTTTTTTTTTAGATTAAAAACTTATATTTAAGTTTTTTTTTTTGTTGTTGTTGTTGTTGTTTTGCTATAGGGCATGTTTGTAGATTCACTGGAGAGGGACAGAGAGAGGAAAGTGAGAAAGCACTCTCTGGGGGCGATGGCCTATGCCGCATTCTCTTCTCCATTTTCCTCTCTGGATTTTGGGCATGCACATGAACTTGGTGTGATTTTCAAGCCGCCGGATCTAGAACTCTAACTGCAGTTGGCTGTGTGGGAATCCAGTGCCTTAACCACCATCCCACGTGCTGCTCCCAGCCTGTGATTTATTTAACCTGTCTAGGATTATGGAAATCCAGTTAATGGTACAGTTGTGGTGACTTTCAGTGTTTTATTTTAGTGATTCTTTTTCCTCTTAGTCATTATTAGTTTTAATTCAGATCTAACAGTTTTTTCTTAAATGATAGCCATGTCTGTGTTATTATAGTAAAGTTAAACATTTGTGGGTCAAATATAGCATATATTTAGTAACTTTAATATATTTTAATTTATTAAATATATTAAATTCATTAAATATATTTAAAATTATTGAATTATGCAAGGCTTACATTAAATTTGGCCATCATGTCTCCAAGATTTATTTTTTGTTGTTTCATGTTTTCTTTTGTGCGTATCTGTGTTTTATATCATAGGTTATCAAGATGGAAATGATTCAGAAACTTCAGGGCCATCCAGAAGAGGTGGAAGAGGTAGTTTCCGAGGCTGCCGAGGAGGATTTGGTCCAGGAAGTCCAAGTTAGTAGTGGGATGCAAATGGTGTGCTTTATTTGTTAAGAAGGATATTACTTATCACTTAGAGTTGTAATGAGGATTATATGAGAATAGCCTAGCACAGGGGCTGAAACAAATTAATTACATTGTATATAACTTTGTTTTTTTAGACAGCTAAGTAATTACACATTGGTTGCATTGTAATATATGAATTTTCCTAGAGGTTTGTGTGACTTAGTCCTTTAATATTGCAGACTTAATGAGTGTTTTAGAGTCTTGGTAATATGGCTGACCTTAAAAATAGGTGGTATACATGGTTTTAGTTTCACCCTGCCATATACCTTCTTTCACCAATGTGGCTTTCTATCTAAAATTCCTCCAGTAGTCATTACTTGGAGCTAAGGTACTTCCTTCAGAAGTGACTGTTGTAATGCATGTGTGTCTTAACAGAGAAGGACAGATTAGTGGATTTGGAAGCCAAAAATACAAATTAATTTGTAGTAATGATTTAATAGATGTATAGCTGATTGGTGAATTTTCACTTAAAAAATGTGTAGGAATCTAAAGAATTGCTGTGCAGAATCAGTAGGGTTTAATTTAGCAACAGTGGGAGCAAGGAGCACTCCTATGGAGTATAAGCAGTGAAATTATGCAATATGAAGTTTCTGAGGCAGTAGTAGTACTACTTTTTGAAGGAGACTGAACTTTTATTTACATCATATTTTGGCATAGCATTGACTCTAACTTAATTTATAAGGTAAGTTTAATAAGATAGAATTTTGAGTAAGTGCAGTTTGAGTATTCCTGATCCAAAATCCAAATCTGAAATGCTCCAAAATTCTGAAATTTTTTGAGAGTTGATATGATGCCACAAGTAGGAAATTCTGTATCTCATCTCATGTGACAGGGTACAGTTAAAATGCAAGCCCACGACACACAATATATTCAGAATCCCTAAGGGAAATAAGACCCTCCTAAGCCCTATCAGCTGCCATTTACCTCTTCCGTGCACACCCACATTTTCCCATGCACACATGCCCCATATCATGCCAAGGGCAGGTTCCCAACAATGTTCCACATGGGGCCAAAATGTACATGCATTCCTCACTGTTTTCTTTTGCTTGTTTTTGGTCTGCGCTGTAAAGATATTGTTGAAAATGTCAGAAAGGACTGCAGATACCCCAGTGGGTAACAGTGATAAGAAAAAGGAAAATTTATGTTTATCTATTGCATGAAAGTCAAATTGTTAAAGAAATTGGACAGTGATGTAAGTGTGAAACATCTTAGAGAACTGTGGTCTTAGAATAACCACCATTTATGACCTAAAGAAACACAAGGACAATCTGTTGATGTTCTAGGTTGAAAACGATGAACAGAGCAGAGGTTAATGAAAACTAGAAAAACACTGTATGAAGCTACAAATGAACTTTTCTTTTCTTTTTTTTTTTTTTTTTTAGGGGTTTTGCCTTAGGGCACATGTACTTATCAGAGAGACACACATACAGACAGTAGGAGGGAAAGTTAGGGTGGCCATACCACAATCCCTTCTCCTCCATTCTCTTGGGATCTTGGGCATGCATGCACATGTGCCCAGTGTGATTTTGAAGCCGTCAGGTCCAGGACTCCAACTGCGGTGGGCCATGTGGGAGTCCAGCGACATAACCACTATGCCATCTGCTGGTCTCCAAATGGAGATTTTGACTGCGTCTATAGGTTGGATTTCTCATTATCACTATAAATACACGCCACTTGATGGTACGCTATTAAACTATGATCTATCATGATGAACCAAAAATTGAAGGGAACTGTGAAGATTCAACAGACTGGTTGCAGAAATTTAAGAAAATACAGAGCATTACCTTTTAAATGATTTGTAGTGATGAAACATCTGTTGATTCCAGAGCAGGGGAGAAATTCGTTGATGAGTTTGCTGAGGTTGTCCCTATCGAAAACCCAATATCAGAGTAAATCTGTTATGCTGATAAAACATCACTATTTTGGCATTATTGCCCCTGAAAGACACTGACCATAGGTCATGAGACAGCCCCTAAAGGAATTCATGCTGCTAAGGACAGAATAACTGCTATTATGCTAATAAAAAGGCATGGATCACCAGGGATATCTTTCCTGACTGATTTTACAAACAATTTTGTACCAATGGCTAGTGCTCACTGCAAGGAAGCTCAAATGGATGGCAGCTGCCAGATTTTGTTACTTATCAACAACTGTTAAACATACCCTTCAGCTGAAACACTTATCATAAATAATGTTTATGCCATTTATTTTTTCTCAAACGGACTTCATTAATTCAGCCATGTGACTAGGGCATCCTTAGATCAACAAAGAGTAAGTATAAAAGTTTCTTAAATAGCATACTAGCAACAGGGAGCAGAGGTGTGAATATGGAAGGTTTCCAAAAGGAATTTCGCATAAAGAATGTCCAAGATGCTTTTGCCAAAGCTTGGAACATAGTGATGGCTATGGTTTGGATGTGTCCACAAGAGTCCATGTGTTGCAAGTTGTGTACTGTGATGGTAGTAAGGGGAAACTTAATCTGACTATGGGAATAAGAGAGCCTAGCTCAGATGCATTGGTGTGCCCAGCTGAGCCTCTGTGCTCTGCAGGTTGGGACTACATGTGAGGTTTAATTTCTTATCCAACCTAAAGGCAGACATGGTGGTATGTGCCTGTCATGCCAGCTACTAGGTGAGGCTATAGCAAAATTTTGAGCTGGAGGCCTAGGCACCATAATGAGACCCTGTCTTAAAACAAAGTGAGTCTTTGGGAGATGGTTAGGATGGGACCCCTATGATTGACTCTCAGTAGGTTTATGAGAAGGAGTGAAACTTACACTGACACAGACACATCACACTCTAGTTCTCTCTTCCCACATGATGCTCTCTGTCATGTTACACACCAGTAAGAAGACCCTTACCAGATGTGGCTCCTTGCCCTCGGGTCTCCAATACTATGAACTAAATAGGCCTCCATAAATGTATCTATATAAATATGTATGTATACTTACATATATGTATATACCTATATATACACATACCTGTGTGTATATAAGATAAATAAATAACCAGTTTCAGGTCTTTGGTTATTAAGCAACAGAGAATGGACTAGACCAGTGACTAAACTCACGGTTGTGCATACCTAGCACAACCAATCTCTGGGCTGCAACTATGTTTGGTGATAATGAACAAGGTGGTTATTTTGAAGGATTCTGTATGTCAAGTAAGAAAATGGCTATACTGTAATCCCTTCTCCAGTCTCCTCTTGGTATTTTGGGCATACATAAACATGTACCTGGCATGAGCTTCAAGCTGCTGGGTCCGAGACTCGAACTGCTATCACCCACATGGAAGTCAAGTGCCTTAGCCACTATGCCACTTGCTGGCCTCAAACTTTATTTTCCAATAATTCATGTACACTGTTTCATGCACAAAATTATTAAACATATTGTATAAAATGATCTTCAGGCCATGTGTTTAAAGTGTATATGAAACATAAATGAATTTTGTGTTTGGACTTAAGTCTTACTCCTAAGATATCTCATGTATCTGAAAATATTCCATGTCTGAAAAAAACCTGAAATCCAAAACACTCTGGTCTAAGTATTTTGGATAAGGAATACTCATTTGTTTTAATTTGACTAGAGGGAGACACAGACACAGACACAGACACACACACACACACACACACACACACACACACAGAGAGAGAGAGAGAGAGAGAGAGAGAGAGAGAGAGGGAACATGAGAAAGGAAGCCACAGGTCCGGGGTTCAAACCATGATTGGCCATGTGGGAGTGTCCAGCACCTTAACCACCACGCCACCTGCTGATCCCCTTCATTATGATTCTTGTTACACAATTTTTTACTCCACTTATTTTAACTTCTGGCATCATAACCTTTTTTTCCCCCCCTCTTTATTGAATGACTAAAAACTTCTTAGAAGTAACACCTAATTTTATTTTCTACAAATTAAGACAATGAATCTGAACAAGATGAGAGCATGCAGCGCACTGGTGGCCTTTTTGGTTCAAGACGACCAACATTAAGTGGCACAGGTGAGAAATAAAATTTAATGTTGAATAGTAATTCTTTATTATATACTTTTAGAATTAGGATGAATAAGTCTAATATATATGTAAGTATACTAGGCTAGCTCTGATTTTGTCTACTTTTTAAATCTATTGGCTAAAATGGAAAATTTTGTCTTTGATAATGTTTATGCACTACGAATTATTCTGTGTTCTCCACCAATTAATTTGAGAAGTGAATTGTACTTTTAATTGAAGGAAAGAAATAAAACTTTCATATTAAAAGTATTAAAAATTGTAATGGACACTAGAGACAATGTTTGCAATGTGAGAGGGGAAGAACGTAGGAAATTTGGGGGAAAATGGAGAGGTAAGACACTTGTGGGACACAGATAAGGTTTATTATCTGTTGACGAGGATGTGTATGGTGGGCTCAACTGGGCTGGACTGAGGTCTATATCATGCTGTGTAAAGTCTCTTCACAATCTAAATGATGGATAGCAATTTAATTTATGAATAATAATAAAAAATATAAGTATAAAAAATTTCCATAATGACTCCTTGTATATGGAACTATAGGAAGAATAAATCAATGTACAGAAAATAGATCAGTTGTCGGACTCATCTGAGAAATATTTCATGTTGGGTAAATTCTCTTTACAAGCCAAATGATGTATTGTGATTAAATGTTTAAAAATAATAATAAAGAGAATTTAGAAAAGAATCATCTGAAAAAATGAAAAGCTATTTGCTGCTGCTGATGTGGATAATAATGTCTTTGTCTTGACTGATATGCATGATAATTATGCTGGACAAAATAAATGATACATTGTAAAGATATATGTGATTAAATGTAATATGAAAATAATAAAAAAGAGATGAAACTTTCATTGATTTCAAAGAAAGGATTCTGAGTTAGGGGAAAATAACTTGAAGAGAAAGTGCAAAAACCACACAGTTATTGATGAAAAATATTCAAATGAGGTAAGGTTTAAATTTAATCTAGAATTAAGAGATAGATGGGGTAAGGGGCAAAGAATTCTAAGTAATTACTCTTTGTCGAAGAGAAATAGGCATAACATCTATATATTTAAGGAGGAGTTATTTTTTTTTCTAAATATTCTGTAAAACAATACCTTATAGGTAATGGTGACAGTTACCAAAGCAGAAGTGGTAGTAGAGGTGGACGAGGTAAGTTCTTACTTGGTTTACTTATAAGAGGTTGATATTATTATAATCCAAATTTAATTTTTAAAGTTAAAAGTAACTGCTATTTATGTAATGGGAGGAGTATCAATTATGCAGCTTGTTTTGGAGAGTTCTTTAATACTCTAGATTATTTCCTGTGATGCAGGCATGCCATTATAGGACTTA
>NW_006159731.1:2275702-2286042 GCF_000334495.1 Tupaia belangeri chinensis | reverse complement strand
AATGCCATTATAGGACTTATATACTGTAGTTGTATTTGCATATACATGTATAAGGATGTTCACTGAGCCTTCATTTATAATGAGTAAAACCTAAAAGTCAACTGAATTATTCATCAATAAGTGACTAATAAATAATGTAACCACAAAATATAACCGTACTATACAGATGTTAAAGATTGAGACATATTTATATGTACAAATCCTTATTAAAACAATATGCTTTTTCTTATTATGGGATAGTTATTTGGTTTAAGGGGTAAAGAATGTTAGTTCGATGTATAATATTTTTAACTCTGAATTTTTTTTCCAAAGTATAAACACTTAAATGCCATACAAAAGTTAAGATGTTTTCCAGACTAGTAAACCGGTAAAGCTTGTTTGATGCAATTGAAAGATTCTCAGTAATCATTATTGGTCTGAGACCATCCAAAGCTATAACTCCTTCTTTCCCTGATTTTTGGATTCTTCAATATAGAAGAAGTTTATAAAAGACTAGTTAAACCAAATCTGCCACAAGTGTTCATATCTTGTATGAAAAAAAAATTTCAAGACTTGTGGAGATACAAGATAGGGAAATTAGAGATCGCACATGTAAAAAAAAAATGTTACATCTAATTAGCTTTTGGATTTAATGCATAGTAACCAAAAGTGGCACAATAGATGACTGGTTACCTGAAACCAGAAAGGTAGCATATAGAAGACTTAATGGGCCTGACCTAAAATTCATATGTAGGCCTGTCTGTGGTGGCACACATTGCTAAGTGGCCATGCTCCGTAGGATGAAACCACATGGGAGGCCTGGATTTGATTTCTGGTCCACCTAAAAGTCAGAGGTAGTAGCATGTGTTTGTAAACCCAATGTTTCCAGTGACATAGGCTGAAGCAGGAGGATTGGGAGCTTGAGGCTAGCCTGGGAAAAATACTGAAATCTTGTCTGAAAGAGCATGTGCCTGTGGTTCAAGTTACTTGGGAGACAAAGGCAGAATTGTGACACAGTGAGACCCTGTCTTTGAATAAGAAAGGCCCAGCCCCAGTGGTGCAGCAATAGCATGCAGTTCCACAATGCTGGAGCCATATGGAAGATTGGGGTTCAGTTCCTGGGTTGACCTGTGCATGCTGGGCACATGTGCCCATGATCCTGTCTGGTTGAAAAGGCTCGAGAGAATCATGATATGAGACCCTGTTAGGGGTGCATATCTCCGTCTCAGTAAACAACAACAATGAAAAATTCACTAATGAAGTTGTAAATCCTGATTATAGAGTTAGTTCTGAGCTTCGATTCTCCAGTGAGATAAAACCAATAGGAGATAGATGGAGGAGAAGGAAATTATTAGGGGAATTGCCATATATGATTATTGAACCTGAGAAATCTCATGATAAGCAGACTGCAAGCTAGAGTACTAGGGAAGCTAGTTGCATGGCTGGGTTCAAGTCAAAAAGACTCAGAACTAGACTAATTCTCAGTCTGAGGTCAAAGGCCTGAGAAGTGGGAGATCCACTAATTTAAATCTTGGAGTCCAAAGGCTGGAGAACCTAGAGTTCTGAGGCCCAGGGGCAGGAGAAGGGTGTCTCAGCTCTAAAAGACAATTTGCTTTTCCTCTGCCTTTTTATTCTATCTTGGCTCTCATCCAATTAGATGGTACTCACATTGAGGGAGGGCAGGTCTTTCTTACTCATTCCACTTATTTAAATGCTAATCTCTTTTGGAAACATCCTCACAGACAGTCAGAAATAATTAATGCTTTCCCAACTATTTTAAGTATCTCTCAATCCAGTCAAATTAACAGCTAAATTAACTGTCACAGCTAGCATCTGAAAACTTGCATTGGGAGGTATTCCCATCACTCTTATTAGTAAGAGTGACTCATTGTGCCTAAACTGTTTGTACAAACAATGTGGTTTTTGCTGAGTACTTTCCTCTGGGAGTCTGGAATTTTGGTATGCGCCAGGGAGAAGGTGTGTACATTATCAGTCCTGGACACTAGGTCTGGCCTCATAACCTAGTGACTAAGGAAACTAGATCTCACATGGTTGACATCATAGTTCAGATCTCAGCTCCAGTGTCTTGAAATGCACCTGCATGCATGCACACAGGAAAAAACCGGGCCAGCAGATGGCACAGTGGTTAAGGTGCTAGACTCCAATATGGCCGAATGTGATTTGAGGCCCAGATTTGAAGCTTGTTTTCTCACTTTCTCGTTTTCTCTCTCTCTCTGGTGAGTGCACGTTCCCTGTAGCAAATTAAAAAATAACAACAATAGTAATAACAATAACAACAACAACAAACTCAAACTCTGGGCATTGAGTCTCTGATGAGCTTTTCTGGTAGGCTGTATTTCACATGTGTTGTCACAGCTCATCACTGGTGGAAATAAGTATGTCATATGTGTCCCTAGTGGGAAAAGACGTCTAGATGCTTGTGCATTGTCTTCTCTGGGCTTTGCCCATGGCCTTTTCTCTTTGGTAACTTTGTTTCCTTTCTTTCACTATAATAAATCATTGTCATGAGTGTGACTATATTTTGAGTACTGTGAGTCCTACTAAATCATTGAGCCTGAGGATGATCTTGGGGATCTTCCAACACAGGTAGCTTTTTAATTACTTTTAGAAAATATATTCCTTTGTTGATTAGGACAGAGACATAACAGCTTAAACAAAAAGTAGGAATATATGAATAGTCTTAATCTGTGTAAAATTAGCATATTGAATACAGAGGAAATTTAAAGTGTGTAGGATTCTGTTTATCTTAACTTTCTCAAGTAATATTTATAAGAAGGGACTTTTTTTTTTTTTCTTTTCTGAAAAGAGAGATTGTTGCCATAGGGTACATGTGCTTACTAGAAACAGAGACAGAGAGATAGAAAGTGAGAAATCACCCCCCAGGGAAGATAGCCACACCGCAACCCCTTCTCCTCCATTCTCCATTTGCATTCATGCACACGTGCCCGGCATGAGTTTCAAGCCACCAGGTCTGAAACTTGAACCACACTTGACCATGTGGGAGTCCAGCACCTTAACCACTATGTCACCTGCTAGCCCCAATATAAGAAGAGTCTTTAACAATGCATACCCAGGGGGTTGCAGGTAGAGTGGTGGTTAGGGTGCTGAACTCCCACATAGTCAACCGCAGTTGGAGTCCTGGACCCAGAGGCTTGTTTTCTCACTTTTTCTCTCTCTGGTATGTATGTATGTATGTATATATGTATAAATAAAAAAGTAAATAAGTAAGTAAATAAATAAATAAATAAGAAATAGCATAATTCTAAATTTTAAAAAATGCATGCCCATATTTAGAACTTGATCTCTTTGAAAATGAGCAGTGAAAGTAAAAATGAATATAGCTTTGTATCTTGACTGACTGTCACTATGAATTTCTTTAATAGGTGGTTACAAAGGTTTAAATGAAGAAGTAATAACAGGCTCTGGAAAGAGTAAGTTTTACTTTGGATAAAGTATTTGATTTTTATGTGAGAGTTTTTTTTAAATTTATGTTCTTTTATACATTCAATCACGTTTATTTAGCATACAAAGTGAATATTCCAACATGATAGGGCACAAGGCAAGCCTCTACAGATTATGTGAGAGTTTTTGATCTTCAGTTTTTAAAAAGGTTTCTCTCTTTTTGGTTTGATTCCCTTTAAGATTCTTTGAAGTCAGAAGCTGAAGGAGGAGAAGGTAGTGACCTTCAAGGTATGTTAACATTTGCGTGATCCATGTGAAGGTATATTACATTTTAATAACATGCAAAATATTTAAAAGCAGAGTTAATTTTTAAGAATTTGAACAGTGAACACTTCAATGGTAAGCAGTGGGATGTTCTACGGTATTTAAAATTTGTGTCAGTTTTTCTCTATTTCCTCTTTGATTCTTCTAGTCTATGTAATATAAATTATGTTTTTTATGTAAATTCCAAGGACCAAAAGTGACCTACATACCCCCTCCTCCACCTGAAGATGAGGACTCCATCTTTGCACATTATCAGACAGGCATAAACTTTGACAAATATGACACTATTCTTGTAGAAGTGTCTGGACATGATGCTCCACCAGCAATTCTGGTCAGTGTATTAACTACTTTGTATTGATCGTGTAGAAAACTTTGATTTAAAAATATATAGTACTTTAAGTTTATACCAGCCCAGAAATTTCACCTTTAGTTTCTGATGTCTTAGTTTGGGAGTTTAGGACCATATCTGCCACCTATAGTATAGTTAATTGCTTCGTCAAGAGAGAGAGTATAGATTTCATCTCCACTCCCTATTCTAGGATGAGAACTTCATTTAAATTTACTACAAAGGATACTTTCCCTAGAGATTCAAGATATATGAGAAACAATGTTTGTTAAGGGGGTGATTTTATTTTTTTAAATGTTGGGGGCCTCGGGACCAGCAATTAGCGTAATGGCTATGTTGCTGAACTCCCACGTACTCGACTGCGGTTTGCGTCCCGGACCCGGTGGCTTAAAACTCATGCTGGGTGCGTGTGCGTGCGTGCCCAAGAACCTGAGAGGAGAATGGAGGAGAAGGGGATTACGGTGGGGCCATCCCCCCTGGGGGGTGATTTCTCACTTTCTGTCTCTCTCTCTCTCTCTCTTTCTGGCGAGCATATGCGTCCTATCGCAGAAACCTCTCAAAAAAACAAAAAAGTTGGGAGCCTCTCTGTCCCCTGTTGGTAATTATAATAACCATTATTACTGATCAGGGTTTTTCATACCTCACAAATGTTAAAGGGCCATGGGAAAAAAATTTAGAATTATCTTCTGTGGGGAAATACTTCCAAATTCCATCAAGTCATTATGTATAGACTCTAGACATTTACTTTTGAGCAAGGGCATATTGGTAAAGTAACTTTATTTAGTATATTAAGTAAGATTAGCAAAACTTGAAAGTAGTCAAATGGAATATGTTTATGATATCATCTATGTACAATATATACATTTTTTTTGAGAGGTTTTCGCTATAGGGCGCGTGCGCTCGCCAGACAGACAGAGAGAGACATAGAGACAGAAAGCGAGAAATCGCCCCCCAGGGGGGGTGGTCACGCCACAATCCCTTCTCCTCCATTCTCCTCTTGGGATCTTGGGCGTGCACGCACACGCGCCCGGCGTGAGTTTTAAGCCACCGGGTCCGGGATGCGAACTGCAGTTGACTATGTGGGAATCCAGCGACATAGCCATTATGCTAACTGCTGGTTCCCTACAATATATAAAATTTAATCATTGCCTTTTATTTTTGTTTTTAGACTTTTGAAGAAGCTAATCTCTGTCAGACACTAAATAACAACATTGCTAAAGCTGGTTATACTAAGCTTACTCCTGTGCAAAAATACAGTATTCCTATTATATTAGCAGGACGAGATTTGATGGCTTGTGCTCAGACAGGGTCTGGGAAAACCGTAAGTCACTTTTCAAATGTATTCTCCATATCTAGATTCTGTATTTTATGAACTTTCATCCTTTCTAAAGAGGCTTAATCTCTTTTCTTGGGTATTAGGCTTATAGATGATTTCAAAAAACTGTCATAAATCTTTGTGTGTTTGCTTCTGATTTCTTGTTTTATTGGAGTTTGTGCATTTCTGAAGAAAGAACTATTTCTAGGGTGGTTGTAGTCTGTAGATGTTTAATCTATTTATAAGTGTGTTCAACTCTATGGAACGTGGTAGTAGCTAAAACAAAATGACTGATGGTCAAAGTACCAGAGATGGTAAAGCATTGAAAGAGAAAATAATTTCTATAATGTAACTGGTACAGTCTTGAAGTCAAAAGAAAAAGAATGAGAAACAGTTTGTACATTGTATGTGGTCCTTTGTATGAAGTGACCTCAGGTTATGTTAATTCTAGAAGAAATCTGATGAGACCAAGTTGACTTTAGGACTAATCTGCACTGTGTGTGTGTGTGTGTGTGTGTGTGTGTGTGTGTGTGTATATATATATATATGGGGGGTCTTTTAAATAGTTCCACTTAATGAGATTAAAGTTTCTAGGATTATAGAGTAGTACTGGTTCATACCTTTCAGTCTTTATCAGTCTCCATATTAGAATTGAAGGGAAAATAAGTGTTGTATAATATTGTAGCTGACAAGTGACTTCAACATCATTTTGGGGATAGATTTTAGTAAGTCTTCTTTGCTTAAATGAGAAAACAAAGGGGAATGCAGAATCTTTGGTGGTGATGGATATGTACACTGTTTAGGTTTTGGCTATAGTTTCACAGAAGTATACATATGTCAAAACTTAGCAAATTTTCCACTTTTAATATGTGCAGTTTAGGAGACCAGCAGTAATGGCTATGTCGCTGGACTCCCATGTAGTCGACTGCGGCTAGAGTCCCGGACTTGGTGGCTTAAACTCACACTGGGCGTGTGTGCGTGCATGCCCATGATCCCAGGAGGAGAAGGGAGGAGAAGGGATTGCGGCGTGGCTATCCCCCCTGGGGAGTGATTTCTCGCTTTCTGTCTGTCTATGGCGAGCGCACAAGCCCTATAGCAAAAACCTCTCAAATAAATAAATAAATAAATTTGGCTAAAAAAAAAATGTGCAATTTATTATATGTCCGTTAAATCTCAACAAAAGGAAAATGAATCTTGCCAGATGCAACTTCAATAAGGGTGGTGTGTCATAATAATTCAAATGATTTCTAAATCTTTGCTCTTCCTGTGGACTACTTTTGTTATGCATTCCATGCGATAAATTTATTACCACTCCCAAAATTATTTTATTGCTACTTGATTTAGATAATTTTATTACTACCTCATTTAGAATAACTGTTAAATGTACTGATTCGTATAAAATTATATCCAGTCTCCTCTGTAAATTAGTTAGTGTTATTGTTATATTTAGAATCCATAGGTGTGCTTTCTTCCCCTTTATGATAGAGTGTGAGTGTGTGGGCAGACACACACACACACACACACACACACACACACACCCTCTCACACACTCTCCATGGGATCTGGTCATACCATGATCCCTGTCCTCTAGTCCTCTAGCCTTTTGGGTCTTGGGTGTTTGTATATGTGCCTGGTATGTTTACTTTTTTTTTTTTTTTTTAAATACTGAAAAATATTTTGATAGGGTAGTTTAATTTTATCACACATTTTATATTGTTCAATATGAGCACAAAGACCTAAATGTTAAGAATATAAACACAAACACTCTCATACATATATTTTTTGTGAAAAAATACATTTTATTATAAAATCTCTCAATCATCATTGACTATATAACTGACCAGTTCATGGTGCACATGCCAGTTAGGTTCCATTTGGATAGATGAGGAGTTCCCAGGTTTTCTTGTGGCTGGTAGGTCCACTGCTATTATTGACAAGAGCCCTATGGTGGCTGAAATGCCGTGGAGGGGTACACAGCTCCGGGTGTTGTATTTGGTCTGATCCATGGAAGCTGGGCAAGATGTCAGAGGAGCTGCTGCCCAAAAACATGAGTCTGTGGCTCACTTTCAACAGCAACCATTGAGAGGCACTGTATGTCCATGTGCCATTGTCTCATTTGTGGGTCTAATATTCATTCATACCTTCTCAGTCTGTTAGAAGTCAGCTTTGTGTAAAATGTGAAAAGCAGCTACAGAAACACTGCCAGCATGAGGAGAAATGCCATGTCATTGAGAAGCTTACTAGCACCTTCCCTCTGTGTTCTTGAACCAGGAAAGTAAATTCCCATGTATGTTCTTGAACCTTTCGTTAGTTCTTGAACCAGGTAAGTTAATTCCTCTGTCAGCGTTGAGTTGGTACTGTTGGCCTTTTTGTACATGTTGATAAAGCTGGTTATGTTGACAGACTCTGTCTTTAGCCTGACAGTCTCCAAAGGTGATTCAGTCTCCACAAGTAGAAGAACTTGTATTATTTTTATTTCCCTTTTAAAATTTACTGGGAAGATTGAAGAATAAAGGCTGTAAGGGCATAATAAATAGCTTTATTTAGAGACAAAGGTAATTTGGTATGAATTTGTAAATGAGACCATTTAATTTCTAGGCGGCTTTTCTCTTGCCAATTTTGGCTCATATGATGCGTGATGGAATAACTGCCAGTCGTTTTAAAGAGTTGCAGGAACCGGAGTGTATTATTGTAGCACCAACTCGAGAATTGATCAACCAGATTTATTTGGAAGCCAGAAAATTTTCTTTTGGGTAAGTATATCTGGACTACTACTCACAAAATATGGGGTTGTCAGGAAAGTCATGGCACATTTTTGCTAAAAAAAAATATGTCATGACTTTCCAGATGACCTAATAATTTTTCTTTAGAGATTTTTTCCCCCTTATTTTGGAAGAATTGAGTCATAATTCATGTGACTTTTAGCATTACTTGACTGAAGTATATTCTTCCATAATCTTGTTCCCATGACTTTTTATTTTTAAAAGAAATATGCTTATTAAAAATTAACAGAGGTATAAGAAAGAAAAATTATCACATTTGCATATTTTAAAAAAGAGAATTATTTATTTATTTAATTAATTTTAATTTGATCAGGGACAGACAGAGAGAAAGAAAATGAGAAAGCAAGCCACCAGGCCTGAGACTCAAACTTTGGTTGGACATGTGTGAGTCCAGCACTTTAACTATCATGCCGTTGCCAGCTCCAAATTTTTTTTTTTAATGCATGCTTAAAAATGAATTTGGTATATTTCTAATAATTTTCTCTTCTTTTACATGTAGCTTAGTCATGTGTAAAACTGCTTATTGTGTATTATGACTTAATTTTTAATGACTTTAAAATTTTATGTGTCAGGACCAGCAGATGGCTTAGTGGTTACATCACTGGACTCCCACATGGCTGACCATGGTTTTAGTCTAGACCCAGGGGCTTAAAACTCAGTTAAGCACGTGTGTATGTCAGGAGGAGACTGGAAGAGGAGGGATTGCAGCGTGGCCATTTCCTCTCTGGAGGAAGGGGTGTTGATTTCTCACCTTCCCTCTTACTGTCTCTGTCTCTTTCTCCAGCAAGTGTATACACCTTATAGCTAAAACTTCTTAAATATTTTTTTATGTATTTATATTCTGTTTCCCTATTTTGGAACATTTTGATCCCTTCTGACTTGGGGCTATTGAAAGTAAAATTGTAATCAACATTTCACTACATAAAGTTTTTCTATTTTATCTTAAGTATCTCTTACAGTAGATTCTTGCCAGTTTCACTGTTAAAGAGCATGAACTTAAACCTTACACAATCATAACATTTAAACTAGCAGTATCTGAAAAGGCCAATTTCATGTGTCCTTTGCCAACATTTAATACTGTACTGGTTAATTGTTGCTACTAAACAATTATCATAAAACCCAGTTGCTAAAACAATACATACTTACTATCTCACAGTTTCTAGGGGTTAGGAATTGGGGAACAACTCAGCTGTGTATTTCTGACTTGGAGTCTTTGATGAGGTTGTAGGCAGGATGTCAGCCAAGAAATCAGTCAGAATTATTATAGTCATCTAAAAGCTTGACTAGACCACTCCAGAAGGTTGCTTGATTATCCTTAGCAAATGGCATTTCTCCTCCCTTCGATTGAGTGATCAATTAGAGAAAGCAGGAATGTGGCTGCAGTGGTTTTATGTGGATGATAAATTCAGAAAATGTGTGTGCAAAGATGGATATTTGTTGCAATATTGTTTTGGTAAACGACTAAAAAATACCTAAATGTCTGTTAATAGAAGACTGTTTAAATTAGAGTACATACAAAATTACTAGTTAATTATTGCATTACTTATTAAATACATAGTAACATTGGTAAGAATTACATTACTGAGTACTTAGTAAATGAATGCTATGTTGTGTTTTATACATATTTTATTCATTTACTTCTTGTGATAGTGGAAAACAAGCCATTTAAAACAGTTATTAATTTTATTTTTAAGAGCTTTTTTTTTTTTTTTTTTTGCTACAGGGCATGTATGCTTGCTGAAGACAGAGAGACGTAAAGAGAGAAAGTGAGAAATTATCTCCCGGTGGGATGACCAGGCTGCAATCTCTTCTCCTCTTTGGACTTTGGACACACACACACACACACACACACACACACACACACGCCCAACATGAGTTTCAAGCCTCTGGGTCCAGGACTTAAATAGTGTCGGCCTTGTGGGAGTCCAGTGCCTTAATTACTTTGCTACCTGCTGGCCCACAATTTATTTTTTAATAAAACATTTTTTTTTACACTTTTGAGCCCTAGTTCTTTTATTCTCCTTCAGTTTCATATGAATCATTGCAGATATAGTTGATGCACATGTATGCATTTTTAATTTTCTTTGACAGATGGTATCATATTAAACTCTTGGCACCTGAGGTTTTTTTTTTTTTTTTTTTTTTTACACTAAAATTTAAGTTTTACTCA
>NW_006159731.1:2242985-2275558 GCF_000334495.1 Tupaia belangeri chinensis | reverse complement strand
TGACCATCCCCCCTGGGGGGTGATTTCTCGCTTTCTGTCTCTCTGTCTCTCTCTGTCTGTCTGGCGAGCACACACGCCCTATAGCAAAAACCTCTCCAAAAAAAAAGAATATATGCTGTAAATAATCTTTAATTATAGATTCCTCCTCTTCTTTCTTTTTTCTTTTTTAGGATTTTGCCATAGGGTGTGTGCATTCAGTAGAAAGAGACAGAGGGAGGGAAAGTGAGAAATAACCCCACTGCAGTTTCTTCTCCAGTATCGTCTTGGGATTTTGAGCATGCATGCACATGTGCCTGGCATGATTTTCAGGCTGCTGGGACTCAGACTGTGGTCAGCTATGTGGAAATTCAGCACCTTAACCACCATGCCACTTGCTGGTAGCCTGTAACCCCTTCTTTTAACGAATGTACAGTATCTCTTTGTTTAGGTATACCATAATTTAAATCCTCTACTAATAGACCCTTAGATAGTTTTTAATCTACATTACTAAAAATAATGGTGGCATTGAATATTGCTCTACATTCATTTCTACTCATTTGTGGAAACATATCTGAGAAATAATTTTCTAGGTGTTAATTTACTGAGACAAAGAGTTTTTAAATTTTATAGACTAAAATTCTGAGAGATGGGGCTGGCAGGTGGCATGGTGGTTGAGGTGCTGGATTCTCACATGGTATTATTGCAGTTCATCTCAGACCTGACAGCCTGAAGATCACAGAAAATACATAGACAGATAGATAGATAAAGAAAACAAAATTGTAAGACAGGTTGTATCAGTTTACTTTCTTAAGTGTCAATTTTGCTATTCCTTGCCTAAATGGTGTTATCACATTTGAGCGTAAATGTTGTTTTGGTCTTCATTTGTCTTCCTTTTTAAAGTAATGTAAACCTTTTTTTTTTTTTTTAATGTTTAAAAGCCATTTGTATTTTTTAATGAACCATTTGTTTATGTCTTTGGCTTGTGTGTGTGTGTGCCTTTTGAAGAAGCTAATCTCTGTTAGACACTAAATAACATTTCTAAAGCTGGTTATACTAAGCTTACTCCTGTGGGGAAGAAAAAGGGAGTGGTATTGCTTGTTTTTGAAAAGCCTCAAATCAGATAGGTGGAAGAATGCCCCTCCCCCCCAGTTTGTCATTTGTTTTTCAACATTATCTTGTTCCTGGGCAGAATTTCATTTTGTTTAGATAATTTAATGTCTTATAATAGATCTTCCTCATGGGTTTTGTTTTGCATGTTAGTAATAGCTGCCCAATTTTCAAGTACCTACAAATGCCTTTTTTTTTTTTCCCCTGCCACTAGGACTTGTGTAAGAGCTGTTGTAATATATGGAGGAACCCAGTTGGGGCATTCAATTAGACAAATAATACAAGGCTGTAATATGTTATGCGCTACTCCTGGGAGATTGATGGATATCATAGGTAAAGAAAAGGTAGGCCCTAGAGAGTTAACATAGTTATGAGACTAATATTTTTGTAGGGGGAAGAATGGGATATAAAAAGGATATATTTACTAAAACATTATTTATATACTAGGCGCCATCAGATTTTTTGAATGCATTCTGTGTAAATGGATCCTCAAGGTAATCCCAATAGGAAATAAATGGTATTTTTCACTTTGTACTTGGAAAAACAAGCTCAGTGAGATTATGTAATTTATTTAAAATCTCTCAGTTAGCTCTGGTAAGTGATAGAGCTAGGGTTAGAATCTAGGTCTGTCTCCAGAATCCATATTGTGCATACCATTACACTGGGAGGAAATAAAACGAATACTTTTATCCAATTTCATGTATGAATTGATGAAATAATTTTTTTCCAGAATACACCATTTGTGACTTCAATAATTTGTCTCCATTTAAGTGTGCAAATGATATTAACTAGGATTGTTAACTTTCTAAGTCCTTCAGAAAGAGATACTTTAAAAAATTTTGGTAGAGAGTTTATGTACTTGCTGAAAAGAGAGAGAGTGAGAGAGAGGCAAAGTGAGAAAGTACTCCTCTCCCCATGTGGGATGGTCATACCATAAGCATTCATATCATACCATAAACAAACATCTGCATGTTTGCGGATACACGCACACATGCCTGGCATATTTAGCTACTAGGTCTGGGCCTTGAACCTTGCAGTCAGCCATGTGGGATCTAGCTGTATTAACCACCACACTATGCCACTGGCTTACCCTCTCACAAAAAAGAAATTTTAGTGGCTGGCCTTATGGCCTAGTGATTAAGGGAGCCTGATCCCACATGGCTATCCATGAGGTTCAAATCCCATCCACAGCGGTTCGTAAAACAATGCCCTGGGCACATATGCATACATGCCCATTATATACCAGATTATTATATCTCTAAGTCAGTATTTTAAGTTCACTTTAATGTACTTGATTTAGTTTCTTTAGGCTCTTCTCTAAAGGGGCTACTCAAAACATGTTCTTTCTGCATAAAGGTACTTTTCTTAGGATACTAACTAAAAATATCAAGAGAAATCCACTTTACTTTCTCACTGAATATTTTCATGGTGGTATCAAAGTCTCTTGCCTTCTTTTTGAAAAGGTATTCTGCTTATAGTAATAAATGTTCATATAAAAGTAAGAGAAGTTTCCCAATTCCTGAGTGGTTAGAGACTGGGGGATTTATTAAAGATTTAAAGGAGTCAGGGAAAAAAAATTGCTAGTTATAAGACATTTGAATATGTCCTGCTATTGGGATATTTTATTTATTTTTAAAGGGCTTTTAAAAAATAATTATTTATTTATTTATTTATTTAACTTGCTATAGTCATCATAGAGAGATGGTGGGGAGTTGAGTGGGGGAGTGAGAAAGCAAGCTGCCAGGTCCAGGACTCTAATCTCACTTGGCTACATGGAAGTCCAGCACACCAGTCACTACACCACTTGCTGGCCCCAGGATATTTTATTTCTTAAAGAGTCTGAATTTATCCTATAATTCAGTCTATCTGGTGCCATCCAGTACAGTAAACATTATATGTCATAATTTAAATTTGAAAGTTATAAAATTAAAAATTCAGTTTCAGGACCAGCAGTTAGCATAATGGCTATGTTGCTGTATTCCCAGGTAGTCGACCGCAGTTCGCGTCCCGGACCCGGTGGCTTAAAACTCACGCTGGGCATGTGTGCGTGCGTGCCCAAGATCCCGAGAGGAGAATGGAGGAGAAGGGATTGTGGCATGGCCATCCCCCCCCCGGGGGGTGATTTCTTGCTTTCTGTGTCTCTGTCTGTCTCTGTCTGGTGAGCGCACGCGCCCTATAGCAAAAACCTCTCGACAAAAACCTTTCCAAAAAAAAAAAAAAAAAATTAAGTTTCATGGGACTGGCAGGTGATGTGATGGTCAAAGGCACTGGATTCCCACATGGCCGACTGCGATTCAGGTCCTATACCTGGAGACTTGCTTTCTTATTTTATTTTTCTCTGTCTTGTCAAATTAAAAAATAATAATAGCAAATGGAATAAAATAAATAATTCTTTAAAAATATTCAGTTTTGCAGTCACAATAGCCACATTTCAAGTGCTTAGTGATTAGGAACTATACATGACATACTCGACTAACATGTTGAACATTACAGATAATAGAACTTTTAAGTAATTCAGAAAGCTTTGTTGCCCAGTATGGATATATTAATAGATGTTTTGATTTCCTTTAGCCTTGATTTTTTTTTTTTTTTTGGAGAGGTTTTTGCTACAGAGAGAGATAGTGGGACAGAAAGCAAGAAATCACCCCCCGGGGGGGTGGCCACGCCGCAATCCCTTCTCCTCCATTCTCTCGGCATCTTGGGCACGCACGCACACGTGCCCGGCATGAGTTTAAGCCACTGGGTCCAGGACTCCAAGTGCGGTCGACTACATGGGAGTCCAGTGACATAGCCATTACACAAACTGCTGGTCCCAAGCCTCGATTTTTAAAATGTTCTATAGCATTAGGAAAAACCGAGAACTGAAATAAGCAGGAATAGTGTTGTCTTAGCATAACAGTTGTCATCATTTTATGTGTTGATGTATAGTTTTGTCCTTAATATTGAACAGTTTGAATTGTGGAGAATATTTTAATGTAATATAAAGTAATACTCATTTTTCTGTTCTTGCTCTTGAAACTGTCCTTAAAGATTGGTCTCAAACAAGTTAAATATTTAGTTTTGGATGAAGCTGATCGCATGCTGGATATGGGTTTTGGACCAGAAATGAAGAAGTTAATTGCTTGCCCAGGACTGCCATGCCATCGAAAGAACAACGTCAAACTCTTATGTTCAGTGCAACTTTTCCAGAAGAAATTCAAAGGTAATTTTTTTTCTTTTTAAAAATAATATTCTTGTGAGACTAGCAGATGACATGAAAATTAAGGTGCTGGATTCCCACATGGTTGACGGTGGTTTGAGTCCAGGACCAGGCATCTTGAAAATCACACCATGTGTCTGTGCGTGTATACCCAAAATCCTAAGAGGAGAATGGAGGATAAGGGACTGAGGCATGGCCATCTGGGAGGTGATTTCTCACTTTCTTTCTCTCGGTTTCCAGTAAATACACATACCCTATTACAGAAACCTGAAACAATAATGATAATAATAATAATATTGCTGTTGCATAAATACATGTATAAAAGTAGAAACCATGTGAAGATACTATTTTTTTTTTAAAAGATTTATCTCTGCACACCCGTCCTATAAGGTGCTCTGTACTTGCTGGAGAGAGAGAGAGAGAGGAAGTGAGAAAATATCACCCAGGGAGATGGCTACACCACAATTCCCTTCTCCTCTGTTCTTCCCTTGGAATTATGCTTTCAAAAGCTACCAGTTCTGAGATTCAACATGGACAATCAGCTATGTGGATTCCAGCTGCCTTCACCACCACACTACTGGCTGGCCCTGATTTAAGTTTTAACATAGGCAGATTAAAAATCAAATGTATTCCTAAAACGTTTACTACATTTTTCATTGTTTCTTACCCTTATTTTCTTGGCTTTGCATTAGGATCACATTTTATTTAAAAATGGGAGCGTGTGGGCCAGCAGATATTAAGAGTGGTTGAGGCATTGGACTCCCACATGGTTGATCATGGTTCAGATTCTGGACCTGGCAGCTTGCTTTCTCTCTCTCTCATTAGCACACATGTCCTATAGCAAATTAAAAATAAATAAATAAATAGATAGATAGTTTTTAAAAACTGTGTGTGTATAACTATTAAAAAAAAAAGTGTGTGTGTATGTGCATGTGCGTGCACGTGCGTGTGTGCAGTTGGAGTCTCGGACCTGGCAGCTCGATAACCACTCTGGGTGCCTGTGTGTGTATTCCCAAAATCCCAGGAGGAGAGTGAAGGATAAAGGATTGCAGTGTGGCCATCCCTCCCAGGGGTCATTTCTCACTTTCTCTCTCTCTCTCTTTCTGGTGAGTGCACATACCCTATAACAATAATATTTTTTCTTTGAAGGTTGGCTGGGGAGTTTTTAAAGATTAATTACTTGTTTGTTGCTGTTGGACAAGTGGGCGGAGCATGTAGAGATGTTCTACAGAGTGTTCTCCAAGTTGGCCAGTACTCGAAAAGAGAAAAACTTGTTGAAATTCTCCAAAACAGAGGTGATGAAAGAACTATGATCTTTGTTGAAACTAAGAAAAAAGAAGATTTCATTGCAACTTTTCTTTGTCAAGAAAAAATATCAACTACATCTTTAAATTGACAAAATTATTTTTGTCATGACTTTCTGATTAAAAAAATGCCTAGTTTTTAAAAAATCATTAAAAAATTCTTTGGCATGACTTTTAGTATGTTTGTTTTAATTGTTTCTTCTTCATCTAAGGCTTTTTTTTTTTTTAAGCTATTTTTGTCATATAACACATGTACTTGCCAGAGAGACCAAGAGACAGAAAGCAAGAAATCAACCCCTGGGGGGATGGCTATATTGCAGTTCCTTCTCCTCCACACTCCTCTCAGGATTCTGGGTATGCATGTACATGTGCCTGGTTTGAGTACCAAGTCAATGGATCTGGTACTCAAACTGTGGTCGACCACACGGGAGTCCAGTGACATTTTGCTATCTGCTGGTCCCCATCTAAGGCTTTTTAAATAAAATATTTTGATTTTATTTTCTGTGTGAATTATAAAAACAAGTTCTCCATAAAGTAGGAAGGATAAGAGACTAAGTTTAACAGTATTTGAATAAAAAATGATTTCATTTGTATTTTATTGTTTCAGAAAGCTAGAAATGCTTAGGAGTTAACACATCTTTACATCACTCTTACTTTGCCAAAAGTGAATTCTTAATTCTATGTTTCTGGTTCTCAGTTTTGTTTTTTGTTTTGAGAAGTTTTTGCTATAGGGCATGTGTGCTCACCAGAAAGACAGAGAGAGGCAGAGAGACAGAAAGTGAGAAATCACCCCCCTGGGGGATGGCCACGCTGCAATCCCTTCTCCTCCTTTCTCCTCTCGGAATCTTGGGCATGCATGCACACGTGCCTAGTGTGAGTTTAAGCCACCAGGTCTGGAACTCGAACCGCGGTCGACTACATGGGAGTCCAGTGGCATAGCCATTACGCCAACTACTGGTCTCCGGTTCTCGGTTTTTGTTCCCTAAGGCTTCCCACATCCATAGATACAAAGAATTTTAGAGTAGGAAGTGATTTAAGATGTAGTCTGTTCCTTCATAATACCTATGAGAAATCCCCTTTTCCAAAAAGCCACCTAATTTTTACTTTAATTTTTAAGGAAAGTCATATTTTTTGTTTAAGATAGCCTTACTTATTTTTAAAAATTCATAATAGAATGAATATACATTCACAAGAAGGAGAGAGAAGCTCCTTCCACAGCACTTGGGCAAGCTGGGATCCCCTTCCTGAGCAGCACAGTCATGCATGCCTGATATGTTTTCAGGCTGACTGGACTGGGAACTGTAACTGAGTGGCATGTGGCTCCCAGCTCTTTGTCTAGCATGCTTATTGACTGCCACAGAGCCTGGGCCACAGTAGCCTAATGTTTAAGTGGAAAATGAAATTTTTCAGATATGATCATTTCAATACCTTCTTGTTATGTTACATGTACTTTCCCCATCCACCTCTCCCATTTTAGTTCTGCTATTTTAGTTCAAATATCAGTATTGGAAAAAAAAGGAAATGAGAGAGAACAGGAAATCACCTAACCTGAAACAAATAGAAGGGTGATTTAGGAAGCACATTAAGACTTCCAGTCTTCAGTTTGTGCTGCATTTTATCTTTTAAAAATCTTTTTAAAATCAAATACTCATCTTGAGTCTTAGAAATTTTATTGATTCACTTCATATGATGTTTCATAACATATACTAATAGAATATAAAAATAAAAATAATAGGTATAGGCTATGTGCTATTCTAATTTTTATGTATGTTGACTCATTTCATTCTCAAAACAACCTTGTGAGGTAGGTTTGTTGTTGTCCCCATTTTAGGGATGAGGAAACTTAAATACAAGAGGTCAAGTAACTTTCCCAGTGTATGTTGAGGCTCCAAATGTAGAAGAGATGAGCACTCTCTGGTTTTGCTGAAGTTAGAACATATTTCTATTCTAGTCACCTTAAAAGTCTTTTATAAATGAACTTTTGGAATAAAATTTATTTTGAGAATAATCCAAAGAAAGAGAGTTTTTCAGAAGTGCTGGTTTGCCCTTGAGAAAGGTAAGTGGATATGAGTTCTATTGATACACTTCTGTGTTATTGACATAGCTTTACATCTTTGTAGTTTAGGGTTTGTTCTCATGTCTTTCAAAACTTTGCATGGAATATCCATTCAGTATATTCTCAAGTTTTATGTATTTTTGTTCATATAATTTCTTTTTCTACTGCTTTACTTAATTATATTAGCCTTTCCCTTTTTGCCTTCAAAATGCATAGATTTTATTATTTGAGTAGTATAACATAATGTTTTTTTCATAATTTTAATTTAATACAACGTGGATGGAAGATTTTATTGAACTTGGTAGTTACTGAAAGAACTAGTAAGGTATTATAGTTAGTTTAGAAAATTCAAAGAGCATGTGAGTGTGTACATTACTAGGATGTTAAAATTAATTTACAAATAGATGTCAAATGGTCAGTGTCCATTGGCAATAATCAGTACTTCTGAGGATAAAACTTCATTAGGATTTTTACTGAGAATCATCTGCATTGTTGTCATTTGCAGTATTATAAAATTTAAAGAAAAAGATCATAGAGGGTACCAGAACCCCAAAGGTGTGTCAGACAATAATCTTTTGCTCATTTTAAAGCCTTTCACAATTTTTCCTGACAGTCATTATCACTTCATGATTACAATAAACTCAGTGATGAGTCTTGATCACGAAAGAAGTTGGTTTATTATGCTTGGTTTGCTTACTTGCATTGGTGCAGTAAGACCATTCATTAAAAATAGAGGCCTCTTTCCATTTGTTTTGCAAATCTAGAGCCACACTATAGTATTGCACAGTTTCTAAAGTCACAAAATTACATTATAAAGTTTTTGTGATCTCAGAGTGAGCATTTTATAACCTCTACTATTTGCTATCTTAAAGATAGGAAACTAAGACTAGGAACTCTTACCAGATTTCACAGGTAATACCTAGAAATTTGGGTGAATTCCTCTCTTCCAAAGGTCCCCTAGATTTCCCAAGGTTCTTGGCTTATCAGGAAGTGTGGCCTGTTTTATAAACATCTAAATATTTGAGTCATTGAGGCCAAATTATAAGGCCAGCCTAACTTATGTAGGAGGGCTTTGCAGATATTCTGTAAGGAAAGCCTAACTTTGTTCCTTGAAAATATGGTCCTAGCTACTGTGCCATTCTCGATTAAGAGCTCCAGGTAAGACCTTAGTTGCGTAATCAACTTGTTCAGTTATATCCAGGTAAAAGAGGGAGGACAGGTTGTTGCTAAACTGCAGCTAACCACACTACATGAAAAGAAGAAAACTGGGGACCAGCAGGTGGTGTAGTGGTTAAGACACTGGACACCCAGATGGTCAACCATGGTTCCAGTCCCAGACCTGGTGACTTGAAGCTCATGTCAGGTGCACATGTGTAAGTGCCCAAAATCCCAAGAGGATAATGGAGGAGAAGGAACTGTGATGTGGCCATCCCCCCTGGAGGGTGATTTCTCATTTTCTCTCTCTCTGTCTCTCCAGCAAGCACTGTGCCATATAGCAAAAACTTTTCAGGAAAAGAAAAGAAAGAAACTGGTGTTTATGAACTTGGGTTGGGTAGAGTGTCAGTAAGAAGTGAGATCAAATACTACTTAAAAAGTTTCATTTTAGTGTATAAAATCAAAGTCTACTAAATAGTAATGGGTTTTTAGCTAGCCAAAGAAGAAAAAACACTTCCTTTTTTTTGGGGAGAGGTTTTTCACTATAGGGCGCGTGCGCTCGCCAGACAGACAGAGAGAGACATAGAGACAGAAAGCGAGAAATCACCCCAGGGGTGATGGTCACGCCGCAATCCTTTCTCCTTCATTCTCCTCTCGGAATCTTGGGCATGCACGCACACGTGTCCGGCGTGAGTTTTAAGCCACCAGGTCCGGGACGTGAACTGCGGTCGACTATGTGGGAGTCCAATGACATAGCCATTACACTAACTGCTGGTTCCCAAAAAACACTTCTAATATATCCAGGAAATAGATTATGAAAATAATAATAATTCAAACAAATGGCCACAGTAATTTTCCTAGTAGGTCATACAGTCCTTATGTAATTTGTATTTCATCATCTGTTAGGGTCTACTTTTATGACTGGCTGTTTCTGGATTAGTCCTAGAAATTTTGCTTGGTCCAGTGATAATAGTCTGAAATTTGTTAAAGCAATGCAACTTAGAACTTTCTACCCAAGACTCTATTTTTTTAAGTATTAATACTTTGAAGTGTCTGGTGTGATCCTTTCCCACAAGGCTCAGTGGTCCTTTTTTAAGATACAAACTGATCTGTAGCTTATAGCACAGCCTTCAGGCAATCATCAGAAGAAAACAAAAATTCTTCAAGAACCAACACCTGGTTCCTACAATCTGTAAGACAGAAGAGAAAGACTCAGGCAGGAGCTGTGCCCCACATGTGCTGACACCATTCTGCCTTCACCCATCCAGGAACAACAAGGAGACACAAGGCTTGAGCTCATCAGGGACTCCCACCCAGCCTGTTTTGGGGGAGGAGGGGCAGCACACATTTGAAAAAGATCCTACCACCTTACATTCTATCTATCCAGCTCAACTTCCAGCCACATTGGGAACACAAAGGTTTGGGTATACAGAAACCAAACACCTGAAGACATGAGACTCTGGAGGAATTGTCTCTTCACAACCCCCTAACAGTAAAAGAAGAAAAATTTCCCCTTGAAAATCTGAACCCAGAACTCCTACTGTGGATTCTGCACTCCCATTCACAGCACAGAAGGGAGACTGGCACAGAGCTTACGCACACCATAGGGAAGGGCATGAGCACACAGCTACAGAAATATATTCCATACAAGTAGGAATTGAATATGACTAAAATCAAAGCAGAGCCCCAAGAAATAGAAAACCAGGAAATACCTGCCCCTCAAGGGAACATAACTCTTTACCAACAATGGATAAAGCACGAAAGATCACAGAAATGTTGGAAAAAGAATTCAGAATATTCATTGTAACAAAACTCACTGAGATGCGAGAGAAAACAGACAACCAATTCCAGAAGATTGGAAACTCCTTCCATGACTTAAAGGAGAAACTCCGTAAAGAGACACACTGAAAAAGAATCAGACAACCTTTGGAATAAAGAATACAATGCAGAAAATCAAAACCTCCCTTGAAAGCAGCAGATTAGACCACACAGAAGAATCTCTGACCTTGAAGACAAAACCTTCAATTTAGTCTAAGCAACTGAAAAGAATATAATAACCATTAATAGTCAGGACAACATATGGGAAATACTAGGCACTGTTAAATAGCCGAGTATCTGCATAATAGGTATTCCAGAGGGCAAAGAGGCAAAGGCATGGAAAATCTCTTTCACGTTATTTAGCTGAAAACATTCCAAATTTAGAGATAGGCACACAAACACACAAATCTAGAAAGTACAAAGGACACCAAATAGATATAAGAAGATCCTCTTCAAGGCATGTCATAGCCAAAATGATAAAAGACAAAGACAATATTCTAAAAGTAGCAAGAGAGGACTGTAATTTTTAAGGTTAGTCTAAGGTTACCCCAGTAGACTAATATTGGACCTCTCAAATGAAACAATGCAGACAAGGAAAGACTGGGAAGACATATTTAAAACATGGAAAGAAAAACAATTTTTGTCAAGAGTACTATAATCAGGATTATCCTTCAAATGGGAAGGATAAATAAAATCATTCTTAGATAAACAGATGCTGAAAAAATTCACCCAAATTAAACTAGCTCTTCAGGAAATACTGGGAAAACTAAAGGGAGAGAAAAGTAAAAGAACAAAAAACAACTAGAAAAAAGTGTAAGTCTACACTTACCAATAATAATATTGAATGTCAGGATTAAATTTCCCAACTAAAAGGCTAAAAATGCAGATTCAACTGTTTTAGACACAACCAGGTTTTAGTACAAATTCACCAATTATTTGATAGACAGTTGTCTCCACAGTTTTCAACTTATGCATTTATTATAACCATTACTCAATGTATAAAACTAAATAACAGAAGAAAAGTCCAAAATGTTCCAAGTACCTGAGTCTGTCTTTGGAATGAATTTAAAGAAGGCTAAAATAAAAAACTTTGTAAAGTCTATATGTCACCAAATCAATGACTTTTACCATGTCTTTGCTTTTAAATGTTAATCATTTAAATCATTATAGTCTTATAGTAAGTGAGTAAAAGTTTTCTTTTTCTGTCTCATTCTATTAAGCTATTGTTTTGTGCAGTTTTACTTATCTCTGACTGGACCAATGGTATACTACAGATCTTTTCAGAATATAAACTTATCTTCCGTAGTCTTCTACTTGTGTATGTTGAGATTATTGGTGTTTTCAAAAATCTATCCTCATTAACTTATGAGACTTTTTTTTAACCACTTTATTTTTCTCTAAAACTGTATTTTACAGCGGGACCAGCAGTTGATGTAATGGCTATGTTGCTGGACAGCCACATAGTCAATTGTAGTTTGAGTCCTGGACCCGGTGGCTTTAACTCACATCAGATATGTTTGCGTGCGTGCCCAAGATCCTGAGAGGAGAATGGAGGAGAAGGGATTGTGGCATGGCCATCCCCCCTGGGGGATGATTTCTCACCTTCTGTCTCTCTGTCTCTGTCTTTCTGGCGAGTGCACGCTCTCTATACCAAAAACCTCTAAAAACAAAACAAAACAAAACAAAACAAAAAAACCAACTGTTTTATACAGCAAAGAACATCATCATAGACAATTCATTACATACTTCCAGAATAACCAGTAGAGTAGATTTTGAATGTTCACAATGTAATATAATGTGAATATGTTTATATCCTTGATTTATTAATTATACACTGTATACATGCTATTTTTTAAAAGAGATTTTTGCTTTTGGGTGCATGTGCTCCCTGGAGACACAGAGACAGACAGAAACAGAAAGTGAGAAATCACTCCCCAGGGGTGTTGGCCATGCCATAGTCCCTTCTCATCCATTCTTCTTTTGGGATTTGGGGCAGGCATACACACATGCCCAGTGAGTTTCAAACTTCTAGGGCTGGGACTTGAACCTTGGTTGACTATGTGGGAATCCAACACCTTAACCACTACAGCACCTACCAGCTCCTGTATATATGCTTTTAAAGATTATTTTGCACCCTACAAAGATGTGTAATGATTATATTCAGTCATTGGAAAAGTCTTGACATATTTTTGCCTAGAAAATCACAGAAAAATATGCCATAGCTTTTCAACGACCCAATATGTACATCATAAATTACAATAAAAAGTAAAAAAATAAAGGAAGAACAAAAGAAAACAGAAACTGTAGATGACAGAGACTAAGTGACTGGCTAATTTATTTCTAGTAATTGTTAAATGTAGACAGTCTGGTGAGTGTTCATAATAAAAATAATACTATTGATAACTTCCCCCCCCCCCGTAACATGAAAAATAAAGGTAATGAAGTAATTCCAAAAACTTTTTGAAAAAAATGTCTCTGATGATAATTAAGTCTGTTTTTCAGAGAAATGCATTTGATTTATGAAAATGGATAGGCCATTTTTGATAGCAAGAATATAAAGTTAAATAAGTAAATGTTAGGCCAGCCAGATAGCATGGTGAATTCCGCATAGCCTAGTGAGTGGTTTGAACCCCAGGCCCAGAGGTTTGAAAAATCTGTGTGCATGTCTGAGTGTGTGCCCAGAATCCTAAGAGGACAATAGAAGAGAAGAGATTATAGTGTGGTCATTGCCCCTGGGGTACTGCACACTTGGGCTCTTTCTCTCTCTCTCCCTCTATTTCCTCTCTGGAGAGCCCTTATAGTAAAAATTAATAAATGAAGTAAATGTAGAGTTAGGGCCAAAATAACTATATGCATATTTTTTAATTGCCTGAGGGAATGTGTGCTTGCCAGAGAGACAGAGAAGGAGAAAGCACCCCTACAACAGGGTATGGTCATACCTCAGTCTCCTCTATTTCTCTATCCTGTTAGGATTTTGGATGTGCATAATATACACATCGAATGTCTTTTCATGAGCTGCTGGGGCTGGGATTCGAACTGTGGTTGGCTGTGTGGGATCTGGCTCCCTTAATCTCTAGGCTGTGGGACAAATCTCAGACATCTGTATTTTTACAAAATGCTACATTTAATGTACATTTTTAGTTGAGAACCAGTGTTCTAGAAGGTGCAAGATTCAAATTAGGAAAGAAGTAAAGTCGCAGTTGCATAAATATTTTATATAATTGAAATGATGACTGGCAGCATTGTGTAATTTTATTAGGCTGCATACCTTTAGAACTTACAGGAAAACAAGTATCTTTTTAAATTGCCCGAAGACACATGCACTCAACAGAGAGAGCGAGAGAGAGAAAGAGAGAGCGCAAGCAAACACCCCCTAATGTAGTGTGGTCATGCTGCAATAGTTTTTCCTCCATTTCTCCATCCAGTTAGGATTTTGGAATGATATATGCAAAACACCTGGAGTGTGTTTCAAGCCACTGAGGTTGATATATTCAAACCATGGTCAATCACATGGGATCTGGATCTCTATGCACAGTATTTAACCATTGTGCTATGGGGATGGGGCCCTAGAAGTATTTCTTTTTTCTCCTGTTTCTTAAAAAAAAAAAAAAAAAATTGCTGCAGGGTACATGTGCTTGCTTGAGAGAGACTGAGAAAAAGAGAGAATGAGAAAGCACTATGGGGATTGGTCATGCCTCAATCCCTTCTGCCCCTCCTTTTTGGAATTGGGGGCACATGCACGCATGTAGCAGGAGTGGTGGTTAAGGTACTGTTTGGGATTTGAACTGTGCAGTTGGACATGTGGAATTCAGCCACTTTAATCACTATGCCACTGTCTGGCCCTAGAAGTGCTTTAGGAGCGTTAGTCAGTGTTTCTCCTAAAGGTAAAAATATATTATAGGCCCAGCTGCAGTGGCGTAGGTGGTAGGACACTACTATAGGAATCATATCAAAAAGCCCAGGGTTTGGGTCCTGGGTTGACCTGAATATGCACCCACAATCCTAGCTGGATGGAAGGCTGGGGGGTGGCAGATGATGGCATGGTTAAGACCTAGTCAGGACCGTGTGTGTGTGTGCGTGTGTGTGTCTCTCTCTCTCTCACAGTCTCAATAAGTAAAACCCATAAAACAAGTTATGGGTAGTGAGGGAATTACAAGTTTTTAAGGACTTCTCTTTAAGTATACATTTTTGAAATACATTAACATTTTTCCTGTGCTCTTTGTTCTAGGGAAAGCTTAGTGTATCTCTACTCATTTGATGACTCTTACCCCAGAACTCTAGATTTTTGCCATAGGTGTGTGCTTGCTGGAGAGACGGAAAAACAGAGAGGGAAAATGAGAAACCCTTCTCAGGGGGGAGTGGCTACTCTGCATTCCCTTCTCCTTCATTCATTCCTTGGGATTTTGATCACACATGCATGTTTTTTCAGGCTGCCAGGTCTGGTACTCAAACCGCAGAGTCAGCCATGTGGGATCCAGTGCCTTAACTACCACACCACCTGCTGGCCCATGCCACAATTCTTTTAAAATTTACACACCAAGCATGCATAATTATTTATAGTATCCTTTCTCTTAAAACATGAGTTAATAAACCTTTGTATTTTTTGTGAGTAATTTTTAAGAGGTTTTATTTTTGGTAAATATATGGGCTGATCTTAAGGCAGATCAAGAGAGTTATTAGAGTAGAGCTGAATGTTTGGTGGATGCACAATCCATGGATGACAGAGTAACAGTATTTTATTATTAATTTAACTGAAATAACAATAAAGTACTTAAAAATAAACATAGAAATTAAGATGGTTATAAACAACTACCATTTTTTCATAAGTAGGGGACCTTTATTCCTTGGTTTTATTTTTCTTTAAATAATCGAAACCTTTATTAAGTAACATAATCTCAGTCATCTAAACTGACAAGGTACCCCCAGAGGGGATGGCTACACCACAATCCCTCCTCCTTCATTATCCTCTTGGGATTTTTGAGCAAACATGCACACATGCCCAGTGTATTTTTTAATCTAGGAATATTGTTTGTGTCTAGAAATTTGGTTTTCTAGTTTGTTGGCATAAAGTAACATAGAGTATTCTCTTTTAATCTTTTGTATTTCTACAATAACTGCTATAGTATTGCCTATTTAATTACTAATTTTATTTATGCAGTTTCTCTTTTTTTTCTTGGTTAGTCTATCTAATGGTTTATCAATTTTGTTTATCTTCTAAAGAACCATATTTTTAAAATTCCTTTATTCTCTATTTCATTTATTTCTGCTCTAATCTTTATTATTTCTTTTCTCCTAGTGCTATTGGGATTTTTGTTGTTGTTACTTTTCCAGTTTCTTTTTTTTTAAGACCCTATTTTTATTATTTATTTTTAAATTATAAAGTATGATTATTATTTTAAATTTGCCATAGGGCATGTGTGCTCACTAGAGAGAGGCAGTGAGAAAAAAAGAGCGAGAGCAAGCTTGCTGCCAGGACTGGGACTTGTGGTAGTCCAGCACCTTAGCCACCATATCACCTGCTGGCCCCCAACTTTCCAGTTTTTTGAGATACATAGTTAGGTTGTTTATTTACCATCTTCCTCTTTTTATTTTTTTGTCATTACTAATTGATATAAACTTCCATCTTAGGCATGCCATTGCTGTGTCACACAGATTATGGAATGTTGTGTCTTGGTTGTCATTTGTCTCAAGGAATTTTTAAATTTCAGTCTGATTTCTTCCATAGTTTTGAAGTTCAGGAGTAAATTGTTTCTATGTATTTGTGCTTTTTTTTTTTTTTTGAGAGATTTTCGCTATAGGGCGCGTGCGCTCGCCAGACAGAGACATAGAGACAGAAAGCAAGAAATCACCCCCCAGGGGGGATGGTCACGCTGCAGTCCCTTCTCCTCCATTCTCCTCTCGGGATCTTGGACACGTACGCACACGCATCGGCTTTGGTTTTTAGCCACCGGGTATCGGCTTGAGTTTTAAGCCACCGGGTCCGGGATGCGAACTGTGGTTGACTACGTGGGAGTCAAGTGACATAGCCATTACGCTAACTGCTGGTTCCCTGTATTTGTGCATTTTTGAAGTTCTCTTTGGTTTCAATTTTAATTCTCTTGTGGTCAGACAATAGGCTAGCTATAGTTTCTATACTTTTAAATTTGTAAAGGCTTGTTTTGTTTCCTACTTAATCAGTCTATGAATATGTTCTATGTGGGGCTACAAAAAATGTGTATTTATTAGTTGGCTGAAATGTTCTATAAATGTCAGGTCCATTTGATTTTATGGTATCACTTATCTCCTGTGTCTGTTTATTTTCTATCTCGATGACTTAGCCAGAGGAGACAGTGGGGTGTTTAAATCTCTAATAATTAGTATGTTGCTGTCCCTCTCTCTTCTTAGATCTAGAAGTCTTTTTTTTAAAAAAACATATTTTGGTGCTCCTGTGTTGGTTGCACAGGTATTTATAATTGCTATGGCTTCTTGGTGAATAAATCCCTTTAGTACTACAGTGTCGTTCTTTGTCCCTTTTTATAGTTTTTATCATAATATATATGTTGTCAGATATTGGTATTGTGACTCTGGTCTTTTTTTTTTTTTTTTTTGAGGTGTGTTTCTTGTAAGCAGCATATTGAAGGCTCCTTTTCATCAATTCATTCAGCCAATCTGTGTCTTTTAATTGGGGAATTTAATCCATTAATGTTCAGTGTTATCCCTGTCATTTTATTTTTTTAGTGATTTTCTTAAGTTGTTTTGTGTTTTCTTATTTATGTTTGTCTCTATTTCATTTTTGTGATGTAGTATTCCCTTAAGTATTTCTAGAAGAGCTCATCTAGTGTTGGTGAATTCTTTTTATTTGGAAATGGTCTACCCTGGGAATGGTTTTATTTCTTCTGCCCAATTGAAGGATAGTCTTGCTGGGTATAATATTCTTGGTGGAAATCTTATTCTTTCAGAGTTCTGAATTTGTCTTCCCATTCCTTCCTTGCCTGCATTATTTTGTCGAGATATCCAAGGTTGGTCTGATAGAGTATTTTTTAGAAACAACTTGACATTTTTCTCTTGCCATTTTTAGAATATTGTTTTTGACCTTTGACAATTGGGCTATGATGTGCCTTGGAGAGGATCTTCTTATGTTGCGTCTATTTGGTCTTCCTTTTATTTTCTGAATCTGGATATCAGTATGTCTCTAGATTTGGAAATTTTTCAGATAGGAAAGCATAGAAAATCTTTCATGAAATACTATCTCTCTGCCTTCAGGAATACCCATTTTGTGGATTTGGCCACTGATGGTATCTAAAATTTCCTCCTTTATGTTGTCTTCATTTTAATGGTTATCTTTTCATTCTTTTTGGTGGTTTGGACTAAATCAGATGCTTTCTAGTTAGAGTCTCAGATTCTTCTGCATGAGATAATCTGTTGATACTTTGGAGAGAGATTTTAATTTTTTGTATTATATTCATCTCTAGATGTTCCATTTGATTATTTTTTGGGACATTTATCTCTTTATAGAGTTCCTCCTTCATATCATAGAAGGATACAAGAGCCCTTATGTTTTTACTTGTGACCTTCTTCCATTCAAGAAATGGTTGAGTTTCTCTTATATACAAAGCCTGCCTCTGGGTGCTGGTAATATAGTAGTAGATGAGATATTGTAGTTTCTTATTCAAGCACTGGTTCCCCAACCCCTGTTCTTCCTTTTCCTAATGACATAGTTTGAATATTAATAGTTTCATTGTCTTATAGGTGATGAAAGAACTATGGTCTTTGTTGAAACTAAGAAAAAAGCAGATTTCATTGCGACTTTTCTTTGTCAAGAAAAAATATCAACTACAAGTATTCATGGGTGAGTAGATTAGATTAATAAGATTTCCTAGTAGAGGAATGATTTTTGTTTGGTGTTTAAGAAGCATCAGTGTGTATATCTGATACAATCCTAGGATTAAGATTCAGAATTTTCTCAAGCTCTGAACTATTATTTTCACTGCCATCCTCACCCACCATGAATAAGAGGCAATAACACCCAGGATGGCTAAACAGTTACTCATACTCATTCTTAGTTTTTGTAAGAACTGAGTGATGGGGAAGGGAAGGTTAAAGGTCTGCCTTAGATTCCTCATCATGAGGAGGGGACCTTCTTGAGAGATTTCATTTACAGATCTCTGATTCTTATAATCTCAGTTTTTCCTCAGCGAAATCTATTGGGTTGGCAGAAAAGTCATGACATATTTTTTCTATGCAAAAATGTATCATGACTTTTCAAACAACCCAATAATCTTTCTGAAGCCTGACCTTTTTTTTTTTTTAATTATTATTATTGGAGTGTTTAAAAATGTCATGTTTGGGACCAGCAGATGGTGTAATGATTACATCACTGGGCTCCCATGTAGTCAACCATGGTTCAAGTCTCAGAGCCAGTGGCTTGAAACATATGCCAGGCATGTGTATATGCATGCCCAACATCCTGAGAGAAGAATGGAGGAGAAGAAACTGCAGCATGGCCATACCCCCAGGGGGTGATTTCTCACTTTCTGTTTCTCTGTCTCTCCAAACAGTACACGTGCCCTGTAGCAAAAATATTTCTTTAAAAATTAAAAAAGTCATGTTTAACACAACTTTATTGGCACTTCATTAGTGGACTTAAGAGATTAATCATGGGGACCAGCAGTTAGCGTAATGGTTATATCACTGGACTCCCATGTAGTCGACCACGGTTCGAGTCCCATACCCGGTGGCTTAAACTCACGCCAGGTGTGTGTGCATGCGTGCCCAAGGTCCTGAGAGGAGAAGGGATTGCGGCATGGCCTTCCCCCCTGTGGGGTGATTTCTCGCTTTCTGTCTGTCTCTGTCTGTCTCGTGAGCACAGGCACCCTATAGCAAAAACCTCTCCAAAAAAAAAAAAAGATTAATCACTAAATGTGTAGAATTCTGAAATCATGTTTTTAAAAACTTTATATTTTCAGGGCCAGCAGGTGGCAGGGTGGTTAAGATACTGGACTCCCACATGGGTGACCATGGTTTGAGTCCTGGACCTGACAGCTTGCTTTCTCACTTTTTCTCTATATCTCTGTCACTCTTTCTTTGTGGTTACATGTGCCCTATAGCAGATTTTTTAAAAATAGTAAAATTAAGTAATTCTTTTAAAAATTAGCATTTTCTGAGCAAGCATTCTTATCAAGTACTTGTTTATTTTTTGTTAGGACTAGAAAGCATAGAGATTATTAGTAGGTGGATTTGACATTTGTCATACTTGAGTTTATATTCTGGCTACGTGTATTTGCTATTACCTTTCCTCATCTGTAGGTGGGGTAGTTGTTCCAACTTAAAATATTGTGAGGGTTAAATAAAATGGTGACTTGGAAGGAATTCACTTAGTACCTGGTAGGTATGAAGTGGGGATTAGTATTAAATGTTGTTCTGTCCTTGTTTAGAAAGATATTTGTATGTTGAACTTTAATGATTCTCTTAAGAGTGGTCCTAACACATGGTTATGTTTTTCTTTCAAGTGACCGGGAACAGAGGGAGCGAGAACAAGCTCTAGGGGATTTTCGCTGTGGCAAGTGTCCAGTTCTTGTTGCTACTTCAGTAGCTGCCAGAGGGCTGGATATTGAAAATGTTCAACATGTTATCAATTTCGACCTTCCTTCTACCATTGACGAATATGTTCATCGTATTGGGCGCACTGGTCGATGTGGGAATACCGGCAGAGCTATTTCCTTTTTTGATCCTGAATCAGACAGCCATTTAGCACAACCTCTAGTGAAAGTACTGTCCGATGTGAGTTTTAAATTTTAAAACTGAATGAATAGTGATTTTACTTTATTTTAAAAAATAGACATTTTATGCATATGTATAAAACAGTAAACTTCTTCAGTCTTCAAGGCTTTATGTTGTGTACGAAGTTAATTTTTTTTTAATTTTTAATTTAAATTTTTTTAAGGCTCAACAAGATGTTCCTGCATGGTTGGAAGAAATTGCCTTTAGTACATATGGTTCTGGCTTCAGTGGTACTACAAGAGGAAATGTTTTTGCATCAGTTGATACTAGAAAGGTTAGTTAAGGGAGAAAATTTAGAAATTGGCTTCTAATTACTCTTGATAAATGTTGTGCTTCATAATATGGAGTTACAATAATATCAGTAACTTACATTCCTATTGTTTTCATGCCTAGATGGTAGATACTTTACTTCTTTCATATATACTTTTGTTTTTAAAGATGAAGAATTAACTTTGAGATTTATGTCCAAACAGTCTCCATTCCCAAATGTGATAGCATTTTAAATTATAATTTGGGATTTAAAAAAGTCTTTCTATAAAATAATTTTGAAGTTTTTGTCATATTATTGAGGTGTAATAGTGGAGCTCTAGGACTGCAAGTCTTTTCTGATATGTCAGTTCTTATAGGCAGCATAACTTTTAATTAGTCTGTGTTGAGCAGACTAATTTTTAATTTCTTTTATACATTCAATCACATATGTCACTTAGCTTGCAAAGTGAATATTCCAAAATGTATACATTTCTCACCAATCCAGTTGGGAATACTATACACTTCATCCTCAACAGATAATAACCCATCTCTCTGTCCCACAAATGCCCCACCCCTCCATTTCTTTCCCCAATGTCCCTCTTCAGTCTCTTCTTCACTCACCCTCTTCCTACACTCTATCCAGTATTTATAACCATTTTCTATGTTTCTATATATCCTCTAGTCATTCAGTTTTGACCATAGAGTGCAGACAGTCAGTGTATTTTAAGTGGAGACATATAATACCTCTCCTTCATAACCTGACTTGCTTCACTCAGCAGTAAATCTTCCATATGCATCCATTTTCTGTCAAAAGCCAGGGTCTTATTGTTTTTTATGGCTGAGTAGTATTCAATAGAGTATACATACCACATTTTTTCAATCCATTCATCTATTTGTGAGCATTTGAGTTGGTTCCATATCTTAGCAATTGTAAATAATGCCTCAGTAAACATTGATGTGCAAGTGCTTTTCCAACTAAGGATTCTTCTGTCCTTTGGGTAGATACCAAGGAATGGGATTGCTGGATCATATGGTAGTTCTATTTGTGTATCTTTGAAAAATCTCCATATCGTTCTTCATGGTGTCTGGACCAATTTACATTACTACCAGCAGTGTAGGAGAGTTCCCCTTTCACCACACCTCTGCCAACACTTGTAATTTTTTTTTAATCTTAGTTGTTATGACTTGGGTAGGTGGTATCTCATTTTGGTTTTGATCTGCATCTTCCTTATAATGAGGGATGTTGAGCATTTTTTCATATGCCTTTTGGTTATTCATATACCTTACTTAGAGAGTGTTTTTTTTTTTTCAACACTTTCTCCCATCTTTTAATAGGGTTGATCATCTTTTTTTTTTTGGCAGCTGCTTGAGTTCCCTGTGTATTCTGGTTATCAGTCCCTTATCTGACGCAGTTTACAAAAATATTTTCCCATTCTGAGGGCTGTCAATTCACACTGATTATTGTGTTGTTGGCAGTACAGAAACTTCTTAATCTGATATAATCCCATTTGTCTATTTTTGGGATTATTGACTATGTTTTTGGTGTCTTATTTAAGAAGTCTTTGCCTACCCCAATGTTTCCCAGAGTTTCCCCAGTGTTTTCCACTAGTAATTTTTATAGTTTGAGGTCTTAGGTTTCGATCTTTGATCCATTTTGAGTTGATTTTTGTCAATAGTTAGAGGTAGGGATTTAGATTCATCTTTCTGCAGGTGGATATCCAGTTTTTCCAGCACCACTTGCTATAGAGGTTTTCCTTTTCCCCACTAGATTGACTGGTACCCTTTGTCCAAAATCAGTTTGCTGGGGCCAGCGGGTGGAGTGGTGGTTGGAGGCTCTGGATTCCCACATGGCCGACCACAGTTCAAGTCCTGGACCTAGTGGCTTGCTTTCTCCCTTTCCCTTTCTTTCCTCTCTCTCTGATCAAATTAAAAAATAACAACAACAACAAGTGGAATTAAATAAATGAATAAACCTTTTTAAAAAAATCAGTTTGTGGGTCCAGCAGTTAGCGTAATGGCTGTGTCACTGGACTCACACATGGTCGACCACGGTTCGAGTCCCAGACCCGGTGGCTTAAACTCACGCCGGGCGCATGTGCTTTTGTGCCCAAGATCCTGAGAGGAGAATGGAGGAGAAGGGATTGCGGCGTGGCCATCCCCCAAGGGGTGATTTCTCGCTATCTGTCTCTCTGTCTCTCTCTGTCTGGTGAGCACACGCACCCTATAAGAAAAACCTCTCCAAAAAAAAAATCATTTTGCTATATATGTTGGGTAGTTTATTTCTGGGATCTCTATTCTGTTCCATTGGTCCACCTGTCTGTTTCTGTGCCAATACCATGCTGTTTTGATTATCACAGCTTTGTAGTATATTTTTGGATCAGAGAGTGAGATGATGCCCACTGCACCCTTCTTGTGCAGGATTGCTTTGGCAATACAAAGTCTTTTATGATTCCAGACAGATTGTAGCATTGTCTTTTCTAGATCTATGAAGAATGTCCCTGGCACTTTAATGGGGATTGCGTTAAATATGTAGATTAATTTGGGTAGAATTGCCATTTTGGTTATGTTAATTCTTCTAATCCAGGAACATGGGATGTCCTTCCACTTTTTTGTGTCATTTTAAATTTCTTTTTTTTAGCTTCTCATAAGTTTTCCTTGTGGAGGTCTTTAACTTCTTTGGTTAGATTTATGTGTAGGTATCTTGTACTCTTTGTGGTTATGGTAAATGGAATTACTTTTGTCAGTTCTAGCTCAGTCTGCCTGCTGTTCATAAATAGAAATGCTATAGATTTCTGTACGTTGATTTTGTATCCTGCAACTTTACTGTATTCATTTATTACTTCCATTTTTTTCATGGATACCATTGGGTCTGCTATGTACACAATGATCTCATCTACAAATAGAGATAGTTTACCTCTCCTTTTCCTATGTGAATGCCTTTTATTTTACTCTCTTTTCTGATTGTGTTAGCGAGGACTTCTAGTACTATATTGAAGAGGAGTGGAGAAAGTGGGCGTCCTTGTCTTGTACCAGTTTTTAGCAGAAAGGCTTTCAGCTTTTCCCCATTCAGGATGATGTTAGCTATGGGTTTTTCATAGATAGCTTTTATTGTGTTGAGAAATGACCTGTCTATGCCAATTTTGCTGAGAGTCTTGATCATTAATGGATGTTGTATCTTATCAAATGCTTTTTCTGCATCAATTAATATGAGTATATGGTTTTTCTCTCTTTTTGTTAATATGGTGTATTACATTTATGGTTTTACATACATTGAACTAACTTTGCATTCCTGGAATAAAGCCTATCTGATCGTGATATATAATCTTTTTTATATGTTGTTGGATATGATTTGCTAGTATCTTACTGAGAATTTTTGCATCTGTATTCACCAGAGATACTGGTCTGTAGTTTTTCTTCCTTGTCCTGTCCTTGTCTGTTTTAAGGATAAGGGTGATGGAGGCTTCATAGAATGAATTTGGAAAAGTTCCGCCCTTTTGGATCTTTAGAAATAACTTGAGCAGAATGGGGTTAACTATTCTTTTAAAGTTTTGTAGAATTCAGAGGTGAAGTCATCAGGACCAGGGCTTTTCTTTGGTGGGAGGTTATTTATTACTGATTCAATCTCCTGGATTGTTATAGGCCTATTCAGACTTTCTACATCCTCCTGACTCAATCTTGGTAGATTATATGTCTACAGGAATTTTTCTATCTCATCTAGATTTTCTTGTTTGTTAGTGTGTAATTGTTCATAGTATCCTCTAATGAAGTCTTATAGATCGGGTTGTTGTATTGCCTACTTCATTGCAAATTTGTTTTACCTGACTCCTTTCTCTCTTCTTAATTAATCTAGCTAGTGGCATATCTATTTTGTTTATCTTTTTTTTTTTCCTTTTTTTTTGGAGAGGTTTTTGCTATAGGGCATGTGCGCTCACCAGACAAACAGAGAGAGACAGAAAGCGAGAAATCACCCCCCAGAGGGGATGGCCATGCTGTAGTCCCTTCTCCTCTGTTCTCCTCTCAGGATCTTTGGGACGCATGCACGCACACGCGCGTGGCATGAGTTTTAAGCCACCGGGTCCAGGATGCAAACTGTGGTCAACTACATGGGAGTCCAGCGACATAGCTATTACGCTAACTGCTGGTCCCATATTTTGTTTATCTTTTTAAAGAACCAGTTTTTACTTTCATTTATTTTCTGTATACTTCATTTATTTTCTATTTCATTTATCTCTGCTCAGGTCTTTATTATTTCTTTTCTCCTGAAGTCTTTTTTTTTGGGGGGGGGGATTTTTTTGCTATTGCTTTTCCAGTTCTTTGAGGCATGATGTTAGGTGGTCTGTTTGCCTTCTTTCCATCTTCTTATGAGCACTAATTGCTATGAAATTCCCTCTTATGACTCCTTTTGCAGTGTCCCAAAGATTATGGAAACTCATGTCCTCACTGTCATTAGTTTCCATGAATCTTTTGATTTCAGTCTTAATTTCTTCAGTAGTTGTGAAGTCATTCAGGAGTAAGTTATTTAGTGTCCATTTATTTGTGTATTTTGGAGGACTTTTCTTGAAATTAATATGAAGTTTAATTCCATCATGGTCAGAGATGCTGGATATAGTTTTTATGCCTTTGACTCTGTAAAGGCTTGCTTTATGCCCTATAATGTGGACAATCTTTAAAAAGGTTCCATGTAGGGGTGAGAAAAATGTATATCTTGTGGTTTTGGGGTGAAAGTTCTATAGATGTGTGTAAAGTCCACTTGATTTATGGCATCATCTAGGTCCCTTATCTCTTTACTCATTTTTTGTCTAGATGATCTGTCTAGGGGAGATAGTGGGGTGTTGAGGTCTCCAACAATTAGTGTGTTGCAGTCTGTCTCTCCTTTTAGATCTAACAGTCTTGCCTTCATGTATTTGGATGCTCCTAAGTTAGGTGCATAGATATTTATAAGTGTTACAGCTTCTTGATGGATTAGCCCTTTTACTACTATATAGTGCTCTTCTTTGTCTCTTTAACCTTTTTTTTTTAAAGCCTATTTTGTCAGAAATTAGTATTGCAACTCCAGCTCTTTTTGGTTCCCATTTACCTTTTTCTAGCCCTTCATTTTAGTCTATGTATGTCTTTATTCATTAGATTTGTTTCTTGTAGGCAACAGATAGAGGGTTTCTGGGTTGTTTTTTTTTTGTGTGTGTGTGTGTGTTTGTTTGTTTGTTTATTTGTTTTTAATCCATTCAGCCAGTCTGTGTCTCTTGATTAGAGAATTTAATCTATTAATCAAGGTTATTATTGATATTTCCTTACTTGTCCCTACCTTTAAGTTGCCATTGTCTTGGTTTTCTTTTATTCCCTTATTTCTGGCTGTCATTATTTAGTTTTCCTGGAACAGGACTGTCTTCAGAGTTTCTTGAAGAGCTGGTCTGGTGTTGGCAAATTCTTTCAGGTTTTGTTTGTCTGAAAATATTATAATATTTTTTCCCGTATGAAAGATAATCTTGCTGGATATAATAATCTTGGTTGATACTGTTTCTCTCCTGACACTTTCAATATGTCTTCAAGTTCTTTCCTTGCTTGCATTGTTTCCATTGAAAGATCTGGTGTTAGCCTAGTGGGCAGACCTTTGTAAGTCACTTGTCATTTCTCTCTTGCCAATTTTCGAATCTTGTCTTTATCTGTAGTTTTGGTCAGTCTGGCTGAGATGTGCCTTGGGGAGGGTCTTCTTGGGTTGATTCTATTTGGAGTCCTTTGTATTTCTTGGGTCTGGATGTTTGAGTGTTTCTCTAGGCTTGGAAAGTTTTCTTTCAGAATTTCATGGAATAGATTTTCCATGCCCTTATTAGTTTCTTCACTGGGATACCAATTATTTGGATGTTTGAATGTTTAATGGAATCTAGTAATTCTCATATATTATCCTCATTTTTTTTTGTTGTTATTTTCTCTATCTTTTTGGTGTTTTTTTCTATGTCAGAGGTTTTATCTTCTATGTTGGAGATTCGATCTTCATCATAGCCTAATTGGCTTTTAATACTTCTGATTACCTGTATTACAGACTTCATCTCTAATAGTTCCATCTGATTCTTCCTTACGGTATCTATTTCTTCTTTCAAATCGTGGAAGGACTTCCTCATCTCCTGGAGTTCATTGTCTCTTTTCTTTTCCAACTCATAGAGTTTTGGTATTATGAATGTTCTGAATTCTTTGTCTGACATTTTGGTAACTTCTGTTTTTCTCAAGAGATGGAGGGGAGTTATTGTATTATTTTGATGGAGACATATTTCCTGGTTTCTTTAAACCTGAGGCTCTTCTACTTCTAGCCATTGGGTGATGTATTCACTTTTGGATACCTTTTTGGAAAATGTTTCTGGGACAGGGAACAAGTTTACTTCGCTTTTGTTATGGATTGATGTGTGCCTAACTGTCTTTTCTGCTGTGTTTAGCAACATGGTCCACACAGGGAGAGTCTTCTATTCAGGTGTCTGAAGAGCAGTTTCTTCTTTTTTCATAGCTGGATCAATAAGGGGCCTCAGGGGTCCTCACAATACAAGGATATTTGAAAACTATAATTCTAGACCTGTCTAGTCCCTCTGGATGGGTGGAGGATGAGGAGAAGATGACAGCATAAGAGGGAAGAAAAACGGTTATGAAATAAAGAAAGAAAATGTCATGCACAGTGTGCTAGCATAGTGCAGGATTTCACCAGGGGCCTGCAGGTGGACCTGGGCTCTCTGATGGGTGGGTGGGGGAGTGGGGCAGTTGGTGGGTGTGTGCTCTGAGGTTGGAGAACTAGGCTGGCGCCGGAGGAGCTGGAGCTGGGGCCAGTGAAAGGCTCTGCCTCAATTTTGCTGACTGTCCAGGAGGCTGCAGATGGAACTGGGCCAGACTAATTAAATATTGTATGTACTCACTGAAGTATATGACATGTTAAATTTTTCCACTTGCTAAAACTATTGGCTTAAAAATCTTTTCCTTGAAATATTTTGTACCCTTTAGACGTCTCAGTTTGATGTAGGCTCTGTTCAAGTGAATCAAATTTAGTGAGAATTCAAGTCCTTATCTATCTGGGGAAGACCTGGTGGAAAGCTTGAGTACCTCCTCTCAGTCTGGGTAATGTAACTTTAAAACTGTCATAAAATTAAATCTTTTTTACTCTTTTTTAAAAGAATTACCAGGGCAAGAGCACTTTGAACACAGCAGGATTTTCTTCTCCACAAGCTCCCAATCCAGTAGATGACGAATCATGGGATTAAAGCTGAAACATCCTTCAAGTCATGGTACAGTTTTCATGCACAGAAGAAAATAGTTTGGATTTTTGAGTTTTTAACACAAGTGTGAAACCTGACATTTTCACATCTCCTGTCCTTCCGTTCTTACTCTTGCCCTTTAGAAAAAAAAAAAAAGAAAAGAAAAAAAAAAGCCTCACTGACTAGTTATGTGAAATGGTACAAGTTGCAACATGGCAGATACTGATACAAATGGTGTTAACTGGAAATATTAAAGCATTCTAAATATCTTGCTTATTTCTAATGTATTCTTTAGAGGATTTAAGAAATGTTTCATTATTGATCCCACAATACAAGCATTAAGATATTATACACTTTTGTTTAGAAATTATTGAGTCTCATTTTGACTTGAACCTTTAAAGCAGCAGTGTGTCACTTCATGTAATAACATGATTTTCATGAAAAACAAAAAGCAAAAAACAGTGGAAGATTGAAGCCCTGCAAGGTAATTTTGTTTTCAGGTCATCAGATTTGTGTGGAAATTATTACATATTTGCACCGTGAACTCTGTACTCAATGGCATAACAAATTTTTTTTTTTAATAATATACAGTCTTTGTGGAAAATAAAGAATGAAACATGTTTTCCTTCAAGTTTTCCAACAGCACTTTTAATTTTTCTTTGTTATATGTCATTGTTTTCAACTCTAACATTTTGAAATTTTGTTTTATTGCATTTTTCTAACTTATGCAGTGAACAAAATCTTCCATAAATTAATTTACATTGACACTAATACAGAGATATGGTATGAAGAAAATCTATCTTAGAATTCAAGCGGCCAGACTAATTAAATATTGTATGTACTCACTGAAGTATATGACATGTTAAATTTTTCCACTTGCTAAAACTATTGGCTTAAAAATCTTTTCCTTGAAATATTTTGTACCCTTTAGACGTCTCAGTTTGATGTAGGCTCTGTTCAAGTGAATCAAATTTAGTGAGAATTCAAGTCCTTATCTATCTGGGGAAGACCTGGTGGAAAGCTTGAGTACCTCCTCTCAGTCTGGGTAATGTAACTTTAAAACTGTCATAAAATTAAATCTTTTTTACTCTTTTTTAAAAGAATTACCAGGGCAAGAGCACTTTGAACACAGCAGGATTTTCTTCTCCACAAGCTCCCAATCCAGTAGATGACGAATCATGGGATTAAAGCTGAAACATCCTTCAAGTCATGGTACAGTTTTCATGCACAGAAGAAAATAGTTTGGATTTTTGAGTTTTTAACACAAGTGTGAAACCTGACATTTTCACATCTCCTGTCCTTCCGTTCTTACTCTTGCCCTTTAGAAAAAAAAGAAAAGAAAAGAAAAAAAAAAGCCTCACTGACTAGTTATGTGAAATGGTACAAGTTGCAACATGGCAGATACTGATACAAATGGTGTTAACTGGAAATATTAAAGCATTCTAAATATCTTGCTTATTTCTAATGTATTCTTTAGAGGACTTAAGAAATGTTTCATTATTGATCCCACAATACAAGCATTAAGATATTATACACTTTTGTTTAGAAATTATTGAGTCTCATTTTGACTTGAACCTTTAAAGCAGCAGTGTGTCACTTCATGTAATAACATGATTTTCATGAAAAACAAAAAGCAAAAAACAGTGGAAGATTGAAGCCCTGCAAGGTAATTTTGTTTTCAGGTCATCAGATTTGTGTGGAAATTATTACATATTTGCATCGTGAACTCTGTACTCAATGGCATAACAAATTTTTTTTTTTAATAATATACAGTCTTTGTGGAAAATAAAGAATGAAACATGTTTTCCTTCAAGTTTTCCAACAGCACTTTTAATTTTTCTTTGTTATATGTCATTGTTTTCAACTCTAACATTTTGAAATTTTGTTTTATTGCATTTTTCTAACTTATGCAGTGAACAAAATCTTCCATAAATTAATTTACATTGACACTAATACAGAGATATGGTATGAAGAAAATCTATCTTAGAATTCAAGCTAATTTCTCAATAAATGGGTTTTGATTGCTGATGTTCAATCAAAACCAAAACAGTGCTGTTCATTTCTGCTGTAATATTTTGTTTCATATTTTAAGATTGATAAGGGAGGGACCAGCAGTTAGCATAATGGCTATGTTGCTGGACTCCCATGTAGTCAACTGAGGTTCAAGTCCTGGACCCGGTGGTTTAAACTCACCGTTTGTGCATGTGTGCCCAAGATCCTGAGAGGAGAATGGAGGAGAAGGATTGCGTGGTGGCCATGCCCCCTGGGGGGTGATTCCTCGCTTCCTCTCTCTCTCTGCCTCTCTCTGTCTTTCTGGCGAGCGCACGCACCCTATAGCAAAAACCTCTCAAAAAAAAAAAAAAAGATTGATAAGGGAAAGAATCCTGTCATTTTCATTCACCATTCTACATCTTGGACTTACTATGTCTAGAATATAAGAAAGTACCTGACGTTAAATGAATGAATCCAAACACTAAGACATGAAACAAGTGAGGTGTAAATACTGGGGGGACAAAAATGATCACTTTTGAGTGTTGTTTGCCTTAGTAGTCCAAAGTGACATGTTCTTATTCTTTTCACGCTTCTTTGTGTGTGTGTGTGTGTGTGTGTGAAAGAGGGAGGGAGGGAAGGAGGAGGGAGGGAGGGAGAGGTGAAGGGACAGTATAACTGTATACGTTCCTGATACCATGATCCACCCACAGCTTCAGCCAACTCTGGATCACCTGCATGCATGTACTTGTCATACTTGAGAAGGTCTCTGGCTACCCAAGAACTTGAACTGTCCCTTGTGAATCAGTCTCGCAGATGGTGTGTTCTACTTCTGCACCACAGCCTGGCCCCCATTGTATAGTTATTTATTTGTGGGTATGTAGGAAGACCAATGGTGACTGTACAAAGAACATAACAGCTCAAAAGCTGCAGGAGTGAAAGACTCCCACCTAAGCTTAAAGTAGGATCACAGTGTGTAAGAGCAAAGCATCATGAGTGAAGGTTTGGGAATAATGATGAGGGCTTAGGTGCTGGTGGCCCAGATTTCACACAGGTGGATTACCTGCCTATTCTACTCTTCCCTGAGGACTTGGGGTGGAGTAGGAATATGTTTCTAATTTTGCAGGTTAAATGTTAATAACATTTTTGTTCAGGCAGCCGCATTGGTCAGAGGTTTACCCTCTTACGCTTCCCAGAGCTTCACACTTGAGGCTGTTTGGGTTGTTCTCTATTGGGTCCCTAATTTGGGAGAAGGCAGCTTTTCATTTAGTTTGATGTGGCCTTCATAGATTTGGAAATGTGTTCATAATGAGAAGTACCTATTAAGTATTTATTTGTTTGTTTGGTAAAGGGTGCCTGCGCTTTCTGGAGGGGGCAGAGAAAATGAGAAAGCACTTCTTGAGGGGGATGGCCAAGATACAGTCTATTCTCCATTCGCTCCTTGGGACCGTAGGCCGGCATGCAGAGGCACCCAGGGGTGTTTTTCAAGCCTCCAGGTGGAACTGTAACTGAGCAGTTGACTGTGTGGAACCCAGCTGCTTTAACCACTGCCAGTGACTGGCCCCCTATTTAGTCTTCACAAGTATCTTCCTGGGACTAGCGGATGGCGTAATCGTTATGTTGCTGGACTCCTACATGGTGGACTTTGGTTTAAGTTCCAGACCTAGCGGCTTGAAAGTCACGCTGGGCACCTGTGTGTGCTTGCCCAAAATCCCGAGAGGAGAATGGAGAAAGGATTGCAGCGTAGCCATCCCCACGGAGGGATGATTTCTTGCTTTCTGTCTCTGGCGAGCACACTCGCCCTATAACAAAAATCTCTCTTTAAAAAAATATCTTCCAAGGCTCTGTGAAAACCTGAACGATTTACCAGTAGCTGCTGTTGCTGTGCTTTCGAGTCCCCGCCTCCCGCCCCACACAGAGCACTTGACCATGAGGGGCCAGGAGAGAGCGGAGCCGGCCCGCTGGGAGGCTGTGAAGCAGCAGCCACTGAGGCTGAAGTCCAGGAAAGCGGCTTCCGCCCCGGAGTCCCGGTGGGCTTTCCGCTCTGCTGGGCGCCAGCCTCTCTGGGAGTGGAGTGGCGAGGCCCCGTGGGTTTTGTGGGACTAGGCGGAGCAGCCGCGAAGGAGTCGTGCCGCCCGCAGTTCCGGCCCCCCACATCCAGGTGAGTGGCGCTGAGGCTCTGCTATGTGGCTGGCTCCTACTTTACAATTTCAGCCCTAATCATTTTGAGTCAGGTGAATTATAGACTCAAGTTTTACATAAAACTTAAGGGGCTTTATGAACCTCTCTGAAACCCATGAGGAGACTCCCCAGAGTCCAGCGATTGCAGATTAAGAACCCCCTGCTCTAGACAGGATGATGCCAAGAGGAATTCCATCTCAGAAGATCTGGTGGTGGGCGGAGTGCGAGGTGGGATTGGAGACCGCAGAGTTAGTGTGTAGAAGAAACGCCAGCACAGGACACTGAAAATTGAGCAAACGAATGGAATTAGAGTGGCGATGCAGATAAATTTCTTATTTCTTACCTAAGTAATTGAATGTTTTGCTATAATTTCGGGGGTGATTAGGAGGTGATCAAAGTAGTACATCTAGAATTTAGTTTTCTGTTGGTGAATTCCTTGAGAAGGTTTTTTTTTTCTTTTTCTTTGTGTGTGTGTGTGTGTGTGTGTGTGTGTGTGTGTGTGTGTGTGTGTTTCTCGCGCGTGTCTTTGTTTTTTACTTGTTTAGTAT